>NC_056750.1:196309980-196349980 GCF_019279795.1 Protopterus annectens | reverse complement strand
CTGGAAATACATTTTAAGCATTTTTTTTCTTTGTTTTGTGCAAATCATTTTATTTTCTGCATTACTTAAGGATTACCATGACCTGGGCAACACATAAAATGCAATTAAGTTGCTTTATGTTTGCACAGATATTTTATATTAAGGTCTTTTGCTCACATACAGTGGTAAGTATTTTTAAAGCAATCACATTTACAGGGTTTCACCATTTTACAAAGGATATTGCTCCCCAGTTTTGGAGCATAATCAAAAAGGCTCTTTTCAGGGGAAGTTTAGGTTTGGAATGTAAAACAAGTGCATAACATAAAGCTAATTTAAACAACTTTTTAACTTAATTCACTTAACTATGTGTAATGTATACAAGGTTCAACAATTTCAAACTACACAAATTTGCAATCTGATGATGGACTGCTTTCTCAAATACATCCACCGTTATATTATCACAGATACCTGGAGTATTTTACCCCATTCCTTAGACATATTTTTCTGTTCCTGTTTATTTAAATGACAATAGTATTCTACACAAGTATCTGCAAACAAAGAGTTTCACACTCACCTAGGGAATAGTGCAGGGCATCCTCCATTCTCCTACTATTAATATTTTGATTACTTTCACCAACACCAGTCAATTTCAAGGGTACTATCCTTTGGTCGGTTTAATAAATGTGTTTTTAGAGTTCCTGTGATTGGCTGACTAGCTGACTAGCTGGTTGTTCTTCTATTATCGGATTTAGTTTCTACCAGTTCTGGAAACCTGCTTGTGTTTGGTTTTGGATTTTTGGAGTTTCTTGAGCAGACCTGGTCATGTCAGCTTCCAATTCCAGTTCACAGGACTTCTTTCATGATGCCCCCACCAGCTTTACATCAGAACCGACAATCTACCTTTCTTATGCAACAACTTACCTAGGTTCTTATAACAATTAATAAAGAGAAAATCTGCCTATGAGGGGAAGGTAACAATTTCCAAAGAGAAGCAGTCCTGGCCTGCACAACTGGTAAGACAGCTTACAGTCCTACAGGGCTGTTAGTTTGTAACAACACAGACTGCACCTCCACTGGTACTGTACACAAATGGCTGGACAATTTTTCTTACACCCACCAGAAGGAATATGTTCAAGCTGTAGATGGACAATAGCTTTCCTTGAAAAAACAATTATCTGCATTAGAGAAACAGCTGCTAAATACAAATCTCTTCAGCTAGACAACTATTTTTTAGGTAAATGTGTGAGTAGATCACTCATTCCTAAAGGTCTGCCTGTTTGGAAATTTCCACAGGGTGTGGAGATTAACTCCCTGTTTCATTTGGAACTTTTAGAATTTTTTGATTGCACTGGACTAGAACTTACCAAACTCCTTATTAAGGAAAATGAGAAGCATATGCATAGACACAAATGAGAGATAACCAAACTTGTGGAGTCTATCACTGTAGATTTAACATTTCACCAATACAAGTCAGATTTTAACAGCACTTTTCAGTCCATTGATAAAATTTGATACAGGTGAAAAACAGGAAAGACAAAAAACTGCTTAGAGACAACCAAAATTACCAGAATAAAACTGTATGCCCTCTACCTTCAGGTAAATCATCCTTGGAAATTTCCACAAACAAGAGTGGCGTTAAGTTTTCCAATAATGAACATGAGGCTTAAGCCCCTTTAGAGGAAATTCCTCTGAGGTGGCCAGACAGGCTGGCCAACAAACAACATGTGAAAACACAACACCTGGGGAGCAACCCTCAAGGCAAGGGGAAAAGGTCAAGGAACAGACAAACTGTTCAGAACATGAGGTGGTAATGTCTGAGTCCCTTATCCAAGATGGTGCTTCATTTCCTACAAAAGTTATGTTAAATATTACTTCGCTCTTTGACTTTAACATTTATAATTTCACTGATGTATTTAATGGCCCAGAACACCACAAATTGTTTTGAAGGGATATAATGTTATGCCTTCTACAGGGGCAAATGTTGAGGACAAGATACTCGATCTTAAAATGTTTACACATAAACCCAACTTTCAGATACTTTTTAGGGAAACTGGTGATCCTGGGTACCACTCTGAAAGCAAATACAAAAGGAAAAGCATCTCTAACCTTTCCCTTCACCTGGTTTTGAGTGTCTTTGAGAAGACATATGAAAAGGAGATACAGGACCTTCTGAAAAGAAAGACTAACAGAAAATTTTATAATTTTTCTAAACAGGAAAGAGTAATTCTAAACCAAATCATAAATAATAAGACAGTTAGGGGTATGTAACCTGATAAGGGAGGGAGATTGGTCATTATGGATTGGCTAGATTATTCCGGCTGTATGAACGACCTCTTACAAGATGGTGAAATATATAGTATTGCTTCAACCAATGAGATTAACATTGCCTATAGGGCAATTAAAGTGGCCCTGGATGAATTACTATTGTTTGATACAATATCACAGGGCCTGTATGATTTTTTTGAGGGTGGATCATCCTATCATTCTGAGAATTTTTGGTATACCTAAAATACACTCCAATCCTGATGATCCCACCTTTCACCCTACTGTGGCAGCTAGGGGTCAGTTACAGGACCCCCTAGTCAAGTTTGTTGGCCAGAAATTAAAAGATATTTTTGAATTTTGTCTACACATAGTATGCATCTTGTGGGACCTGTTGGATAAATTAAAGAGTATGAAAATGGGAACTGAATATATGTTTGTCACCTGTGATGTGCACAGCTTATTAAGTGTTATACCACATGAAGTAGGACTGGAATGCTTTCAAGAAATAGTCAAGAAACACTGGTCCCTGACTAATACAGACTGTGCTCTAATAACTGAACTGATGGAAATTGTTTTAAATAATGTTTTGACTTTTGAAGGGGAGTATGGAAAACAGTTAACTGGTGTTGTATTGCTTTGGGGGCTGCCTCTGCCCCCAAGTTTGCAAATGTTGTTCTCCAGAGATGGGAATTGGAAACCTTGTTTAAGCTTCCACTTTATGAGCTGTGTGTGGGTTACTTTAGATTTCTGGATGATTTGTTAATTGTCTGGAAATCTACTTGGGTACAACTGGATACATTTATCCATCAACTACAAAACACTATCTCATTTTTAAAATTTACCCACATCTGTAACCTAGAAAGGAATCAATTACAGCTGTAACATGGAAGGGATCAACCACTTAGGCATCATGATCATCAATCGCCCAGATGGCGAACTAGCAGCACAAATTTACAGAAAACCATCATATTGTAATACATTGCTCCACCTCACCAGTTGCCACCCCTTTCGCCAGAAGAAAGTGGTGGTAAAAATCCAGTTTATTAGAGCATCCTGACTTATTTTGGATGATGAGAATAGTCTGGAACAGTTTAATACCTTAAAATTTATGTTTTTGGACACAGGCTACCCTCCAACACTAATAGATAAAATTTTCAAGAAGGACTGGATGGAAAGGGAGTGTAGATATGCACCAATTATCAAGAAAGGGTTATGACAACTGGCCAATATTTTCAAAGGGCATACAGGTCCAGAATACAGTGGTCACACCAATATGGTTCTGCACTACACCTTTGATGCCAAGAAGACTGAATCTATTGTGTGGAAGAACTGGTCCATGCTACAGTGTGATAAGTCTATTAAGAACTACTTTTTGGAAAATCCTTCCTTTACATATAAAAATAAAGGGAACAACAAAAATCTCTTTGAGAGGTTGGAAGTAGTAACTAAGGGGGTTTCAAACACACAGAAGTGTCATCATTGTTCGCAATGCCCCTATATTAACATGAATTATTAAGGTCCCTTGATGAACAAAATTGTTGGTAACATGCATGGTGGCACTTACAACTGTGCTACACAGAGAATTGTTTTATTTGGCTACATGTCCTCTGTGTATAGCATTTTATGTAGGCAAAACTAAAAATGCCTTGAACAAGTGTATTTACCAACACTTTTGTAGTACAAAACATCAAGACATGAAGAGGACTTTAGATATTTAAATATATGTTCTGAATTTAACAAGTTTGTTTTCTTAATTCTGGAACAAATACAGGTCAAACCATATGGGGGGGGGGGGGGCTGGCAAAACAAACTCTTGTACCAGGAAATGTATTGGCAAATTAGACTCAGTGCAGCCAATTCACCCGATCTTAATGACAATATTTCAATTTCAAATGAACTAAAAAAAATGAGCTTGTATGGTGTGATATTAGTTCCCTGGACTTATGTATTTTTACTGGGGATCTGATTCTAACTAAATGTTGCATGTGCCATGCAAAGCCCCACCACTGGTAACAGTAATCAAGGAACCTCAATCCTCACCACTGGCAACAGTGGGGAGTATACACACTGGGAGGATGACAAGCAGACACACAGTAAAGTGCAATTTCGCTTAAGAGCACACACAGATCACAATCAATCTGGGGCTGGTTTCTCCCTCTTTCTCCAGATTCCCAATAAGACTCTCCACTGGCACAGCTATAGGGTTGAGATCTCATCTGAGTGGCCAAACCAAGACCTCTAGATCCCTTTTTGTTCAACCAGTGCTTTGTGTCCCTGCCCAAGTAGTTGACACACACACACACACTCACACACACATGCACACACATACACACACACTTTGAAATTTGATTTATACACACATACACACCTGGGAAAGGCTGGCACAGGTTTACTAGCTATGCCTCCTTCTTCACAGACTATAAGTAGTTATCACTGCCACCAGCCAACTCTATATTAGCTACTTTAAGGTCCTTATCAATGGGTGTCCAATCCTCCTGTGTAATGTTACTATTAATTCAAATGGTAGTTTGACCAAGAGCAAGGCTATTAGGAGTGGCCTGTACTGTGTCACTAAATAGATATTCAAGTACTCTAAGAGCTTAGATATCTCTAGACAGGCCACAATTGAAAGGATTAAATATATTTTATTATAAATAATTTAAGAACAAGACAATACTAAATATGTATGTACAGTGATATCAGAGTTCAAAATCACAGGAAATATTTAAAACAATATTGCAGGACAGTCTCAAATAAATACAGAAAACATCTTAGCTATACTTCACCATATTCCTAACCAAGTCTAAGAGAAATTACTGTACCCTATTTAACTTACTTACAACAAGGCCAGACAGATGTGGTGAGTGGATGTTTCCAGGTCAAAGACCAACTACAAAATGCTCAGTCTCTTTCTGAGAGAGTTATTAAATTAATATCAATATTACTGCAGGGATACTTGCAGTATGACATCATTTTTGTCATGACTTCAGATCCCAAGCTAAATACCCATTGTTAGAAACTACTAGCATTTAGCCTCTCCCTGTGAAAATACATAGCCTTCAGATGTTTGCAGCTGCTAGGAGACATAAAACAATAAAACATTTACAATAGAATGCAAAAGACTCCCTAGTTCTAGACATTATGTTTCCTGTTACACTGAAACTGAAAGAGAACATCTATTTTATTATGTGGTTATAAAATAATTTTTAATTTCAACTATTTGTTCTGAAGTTTTGCAAATTAACCTTCTATGTGCCAATTACTACTGTTAAAACATATACACAGTTACAATAGTTTACATACATTTCTGTTCTAATCCAGCAGGGTACACTGTGGACACAATCTTAAGCTTAGTATTTTATACAGACTTCTGTACTAGCAGCTTGATATACACACAAAATGCAGTTCTAATATAGTAGCAAAAGCAATTGCATCCTGCTGATATTCACAAATGACATATAACTATTTACAAAATTCTGGACTGACAATGTTTCCTTTTGTGACATGCCCTTTAAGAAACTAGTGGTGATGTCATCCTTTTGACTGAGTGCTGTGGGGGTGTGTCTTAATACATGTAGTTTAAAAGGGATGAGTTTTAGTTGAAAGTTACAGTTCTTTTTTTCAAAACAGGTTTATTGTTTTAACATACAAGAGAAATATCATAACAATTTTATACAAGTAATTAAAAATAGATATGATTATAACATTCAACAAAACAACTAAAGTATTTACAAAGACATCCACTACAATCAGATCAATTAATTAAACTAAAATACCATGCTATTGAAATTAGGATTTTTTTAACAAATTTTGTAAACTATCCCATACAATATAATAAGATGTTTTTCTAGTTGTTCTTGACCTAATTGTGTTTATTTCCATATGGCACACTATATTCATAACATTTTTAAATCCATTGAACGAAGGAGGTGTATCTGAAATCCAATTTCTGTTTATTATTTTCCTAGCCACTGCTAGAATAGACCATAACAAGGGAAGCTTAACCTTTTTAACACTTTGAGGTACAGGTGTGTTGAATAATATAAAAGATTTAGAAATAATGAAATTATCTGTAAAAAGAGCCTGCAAAAATTCATTAATTGACTTCCAGTATTCTTTCAATTTTATACAGTCATAAAACATATGAGCCCAGTCAGCATTAATTTCTACATTACATCTCTTACATAGATTATCTTTATTATTTATTTTATTCATCATCAAAGGTGTATAAAAGATCTATGTAAAAATTTCCATGTATAAAGTCTCCAGACAATGGAAGACATAGTTCTATAGGCAGATTCCAATATATATTGTTTATCTTGTTGATTTGGTGGGTCCCCATTAATAGAAGTGAAATAATTCCAGTATGTATCTACACTGTAAAAAGTTTCTTGTCTGATAATTTTATGTATGTATAAAAGTTTACCTTTATCAGAAACTTTATGTTGTAAATTTAATATCAAGTAATCAATCAGTGTTGGAATAGATTCTTTAACTGTTATAGACATTAGGTCTATTTTATTAATGAGATGTTGTCTAAAGGTCTGAACCTCTAACCAGCAAGTTTCTCTTAGATCAAATTCTTGTTTTAAGAAATCTAAATTTTTAACTTTATTATCAGATATCAACTGATACCAGTACTTTAGATCATTATCTATAGTTAAATGAGTTCCTTCAGAAGTAGATGACAAAAGCATACCCTGAGTATACATTATAGGGAATATAATAAAATTCCATTCCCTATACTTAGGGTGCATGAATATAAAGTTATGATAGCTAATAATAATATTTAATGGGTAACAAACCATATGTTTAGGTGTAATAGGTGAAGTACAAAATTCCTTTAGTAACCATAACATGGAGTTATTTACAATCATATTTTTATGTGTTAAGGAGATTTTCATGAAGTGCATACTAATTAGCTCCCAATAATCTTTCCATTTTGCGACATATGACTGATCTATTAATAAAGTAATAACTTTTACAATAGAAGAGATAGTATATAAATTAAAGTCTGGAAAAGAAATACCCCTTGAGACCAGCTATTAGTATGTTTCTTTAATGCAATCCTAGGTCTATTAGGTGCCCATAGGAAATTTAACATTAGTGTATTCAGTTTCTTGATAATTATTTTGTAGGTGGAAGTATTATTGATTGTAGTAAGTATAAAATCTTGGGGAATATTATCATTTTAATAATTGTAAGTCTCGCCTCCATAGTAAAAAACATATTATTCCAGGTATTAAAAAGATTTTGTATATTAAGAAAACAGGTATTATAATTATTATATATAATAGATTTAATATCTTTAGATAGTATTATACCTAAATAAGTTATCTGACCTGAATTGGGTACATATTTAGTAAAATCACTAATGAGAATATTTTTTCGTGTATATATAAGTAGTATTTTAGTTTTTTCTTCATTGAATATTAAACCAGAAATACTTTTAAAATTCATCATTTTATCAAATAGAGACTGCATAGAAGAATTAGATCCTGCTGATGTAATTAGAACATTATCTGCAAAAAGTTGAATTTTGGATGTTGTATTTTCATCTGTTTCAAAACCCTCTATGTCAGTACTGTTTCTGATCAAATTAGCCCAAGGCTCCATTACTAAAGTGAATAATAGTGGAGAAAGTGGACATCCTTGTTTTGTACCTTTAAAATGGGTATTTTTGTGAAACATATGTTCCTACCTTAATATAAGCCAATGTTCCTTTGTATAAATGCTCAATTAGATTTACAAATGCATCTGAGAAGTTTGTGCACTTCAGTAAGGTAAACAGATAGTCCCAACTTACTGAATCAAATGCTGAACTTATATCAAGACTAATAAGTGTTAAATCTTTCTTTTCCTATTTGCAAAATCAATTAATGTTAAAGTTCTTCTTATATTATCAAAAGTATTTCTATTTACAATGAAGCCTGTCTGATCTATATCTATAATGCCGGGATGATTGTCTTCAATCTATCAGCAAAAATACTCATAAACATTTTATAATCAACATTAAGTAATGAGATGGGCCGATATGAAGTACATCTAGTTGGATCTTTATTAGGTTTTAAAATTGGTGAAATAAATGTATATTGCCAAGATGGGGGTTATTAACTCAGTTTGGGCCAAAATAAAAACCTTATGTATTAATGAATATGTACTTTTAGAAAGGATTTTATATATCTCTGGTATAATACCATCATTACCGGTGCTTTGTTTGATTTAAGCTTATTTATTTGTGTAATAACCTCTGTATATGAAATACTTTTGTTCAATAGTTTAATCTGTTGTTTATTAAGTTTTTATTCATGTTTGTGGTTATAAACTCCTTTATTTTATCTTTAGGTTCCATGTTAATGTTATTATGGTTAATTTTGTGAAAGTGATTTCTAAATTCATCTAGTATTTCTGGTATACTAGAAACATTCTTCTTTTCCTTAGAGAAAAGATTTCTTTGATATGGTTTTGTTTATTCAACCTTTTTGTTTTATTTTTAAGTCTATGTAAGTATTTGGGGCTTATTGAATAAGACAAAAACTTGTATTTCTCTAAAGTTATTTTAACTTTATGAGTTAAAATTTCTTTGTATTTCTCATTTAGTTTGTTTATTTCTTCAATAACTTTCTTGTCCATAATATTTTCTTTATTATTATGTTTATAAGAGTCTAATTTACTTTGAATATCTAACAATTCCTTATCCCAAGATTTCCTTTTATTATTATACTATCTGATACTTTGTCCATATAGATATGATTTTAAGGCATCCCAAACATAGACAATGGAGACTTCAGGAGTATTATTTATGTCTAAAAATGTTTTACTTCTGAAAGTATATATTCTTTATAGTCTTTTAGTTGAGTTAAGTATGCTGGTATCCTTTTGATCTGAACATTATGAGTATTTTTTATCATGAATTCAAAAACAATTGAATTATGATCAGATATAGGACATGAAATGATTTTGGAATTAATTAAATCTGTTACCATCTGGTTAGAAATAAAGACCCTATATATTTTTGAATAAGTTTTGTATCTGTTAGAAAAAAGGTGTATGGTAATGATTTTGAATCTATCTGATTATTAATATCATTCAAATGATAAGAATTAGCAAAATCATTTAAATGTTTTGCATTAGATGTAATTCTTCTTTTTCCTATAGTGGTAGTATCACTTTCATGTAGTATACAATTAAAGTCACCAGCTAAAATAATATCTCCTATAGAGAATGATATGATCTTATCAAGATGATGTTTCATTGTATTAATACCAATTCCAGGTATCCAATATACATTAATTAAAGTGTAAGTCTTCCCATTAATTTGTATTGTAACCATACAAAACATTCCTTTGTCATCCTGATAAGACTTAATGGTTTTAGGAATGGGCATACTTTTATTCCATAAAATAGCCACTCCTCTTTTTTCTGAGTGTGCTCTGAACTAACCAATACTGTATATTTGTTTGTGGCTAGTTCATCAATATCTTTTTTCAAGAGATGGGTTTCTTGCAGGAAGACTAAGTTGGCCTTATGTAAATTAATGTATCTTATTAGGCTTGCCCTTTTACATGGATTATTCAATCCATTAATGTTTAAAGAAATTCCTTTTAAAGATGTCATTTGGCATTTTTAAAACTTAAGAATCTTATGATCAAAATAACAAATAACAACATAAGTAATGTTACATCTCCTCCTTTAGGTGTACCTTTAAATATAGCTGTATTTATTGAATCTCTTATGGGATTTTGTATAGGATTCAATTTTGTTTGTAGTGACAATGAGTGTACAAAATATATTGTGGATGTCAAAACTATATACATATAACAATGAACAAGTGAAAATAATGTAAGGATTAAACCTTGCATCCAGCCTGGAGTTAAAAACTCCAACTTAGAGTAGTATTTACCACTCAAGTTAACCCCCTACCCTAAGCAGCAGTACCTCAGCTACCACCTTATCAATTTAATACTGGTTATATTTAACTTAAATTAACAGCTTTCAATTCAATTATCTAGCATGACCAAGACTACACATTTGATAAAACAGCATCATATAAACGAAAATAAACTTTTTTTTTTTTTTTTTAAACTATTCATACTACTATATACATCTATGTAATATAATACACTTGTATTCAAATAGCATTCAAATAATCTTGATATTAGGAACCAAGAGGAGAGAGAGAAATAAAAGACGTGAAAGAAAGAGAGAGAGAGAAAAAAAAAGGAAGGCATATTTACATATTAATTTATTCAAAGTATGTAAAAATAAGTTGTAACATTCATTTAAATCAAAAACTTTGGCTAATATGGTTCAGACATTACATATATTAAGATGCATCTATTTTCTGCCATGTAAATGCAGTCAACAGCTTCCAAAAAAAACCTTGAATTGCTTGTATATGAGCATTTTACTCATACTCATTATTGTCAATAGAATAAAATATTATATTTATAGAAATTGTTATAAATCATACTGCATAGTTATGCAAATTTTCAGAAACACTTGCATTATTGTAAAAAAAGCCATCTGTATTTTGTATGTCTATACTACTGCTTTAAAATATATCACATGACAATTTCTTCCAGAATAGAGTTATAAAGTTATTTATACTTGTCAATCAGATGAATTAAATGGTTATAGTAATGTATATGTTTGGAACATAAGTTTTTAACACAGATTAGTATGCTGCAGTCAAGTAGATTTTCAAAAGCAGTTGAATAAATGTTTCATTTTCTATGCCTTCTAAAATAAGACATTTACTTACTACAAGAAACTGCATCATTTAAAATCATTATAACTGACATATTTTATGAATTATAACATAGATATTTAAGTAATTATATAAAATAACTCACATTTAAATGTTAAAGAGTTCATTTTCCTTCACATAGTCGCATTTGCATCAGTTCTACTTCCTGGTAGAGTGTTCTTCCTGAATCTGTGATGTGTCAGTGTGATATCTGGGTCAAAGGTCAAATTGACTGCTTTCAGCTTCTCTGTGAGAATTCTGAGAGTTGAAGCTTTTAAAACAACTTGAGGACACTGTTCATGAGGTAGCCCACATCCCAGATTATCTCCCTTAACATTTTGGCGGGAAACTTGTTAAAAACTAGTGACAAACATTCATTTAGCAGTGTAAATGCATCTAAACATGACAAAACCTTTGCAATGTATTTTACAGGTTATTACAGCCTCTATGTAAGTGAAATTAAGCCCAAAGTTATTAATAAGTAATAAAACTCAATATTTTTGTCCCAACTCAATTTTTATGCAAATCTTATTATTTACTGTGTCTATATGATCAAAAGCATTTCTATATATTAATATGAAAAAAAAATAAAGAGAAAGAATAAAGAAAAGAAAAGAGAGTAGAAAATAAAAGAGTGTAAAGCAGAAATAAAAAATGTAAGAGAAAGCTATAAGAAGTATATACAATGGAATATTACTTACTGTTTATATTAATAGAGTTAAAAATAAAACATATTATTTACTATTATTTAGTTCTAATTATTATTAGTTAAAGCATGACAGATTATTTACAAACAAGCATAAGCATTATAATCAAGAAAGTATAATTAGGAATAGCATTTGAAGAACATATAAACTTTTTACAAGGAATAAATATGTTATTATTCCATTTATCATATTTTCATTACTCTTCTCTCCCTGCCCTCCCCCACCCTTTACCCACTACATAATCTAAATAGAAAGAAAAGAAGAAAAGGAGAAAAAAAATAAAAAAAAATGTATCAAATTACTGACCTTACTTCTCTTTTTCAGAAAGAGAAACAAATTGAATAATAGCTTGTTATTAGTTCCTCAGATATTTTGACTGGTTATGAAACAAAACATTTCTTTGCACACAGAGAATAACTTTGATTAAATCTTTTTCAGAATATTTGTGGCTTTCTGGAAATGCAGGAACTATATTTAAAAAGATTAATAATGAAGTAAAATGATGAGAGAAAAAAAGAAAAAAACATAGAACAAATCATTTGTTTTTTAGTCTCTTCTTCTTCTCTGAAGTCTTCCACGAAGTTTCAGTTGCCAGTCTCTTTAATGAAGGACTAGCCCATTCCATTTCCTCTGTTTTATCCAAAATCTTATTTTTTTTGATAATCAGTAAAGCAGAGTCTAAGTCATCAAAAATTTTAGGACCATCAGGAAGGAAGATTTTTAGCTTGGCAGGAAACAGAAGGTATGTTTTAAACTGTGCTTTTTTAAGCTCCCTTATTAGTGGCAGAAAAACTTTTTTTTTAGCTATTACCAAGGAAGAATAGTCATTGTCAAAACACACAGTTGTCTCATTAATTTTAACAGGAGCTTTAGCCCAAGCAGATTTAAGAACCATCTCTTTATCAAAAGATGATAGAAATCTAACTATAACTGATCTAGGATAGTTTTTGTTAGAGTTAGTATTAGCTATAGATCTATGTGCTCTTTCGATACCAAAAGAGAATGCTTCTGGTAAGTCTAAAGTTTTAGGGAGCCATGTTGTCAAAAAAGAAGTAATATTGTTACCTTCAATATTTTCTGGCAGTCCAAAAATCCTAATGTTATTGCGCCTAGATCTGTTTTCCAGGTCATCCAGCTTTGTTTGTAAATGTGTATTTTGTTTCAGCAGAAACTCAATGTTGATTTCCTCTTCTTGGATTCTATTTTTCATGTCATTCACAGCTTCTTCTATGCCTGTCATCTGGATCTTCTGTTGTTGCAGGTCTATATGTAACAAGTCTATTTGTTTTGTAGTTTTGCCTATGAAGGTATCAATTTTAGTATCCATTTTATCCATCTTAGCAGTAAGTTGCTGGATTATAGTTATCAGAGACTGAAGTTCTTTCTTGATGCTGGAGTCTTGAGAATTTGTCTTACTGGAACTCATTTCAGACTGATAAACTGACAGGAAAATTTCCAAAGTGATTTCTGACAGGAATATTGTTAAAATTTCCTTTCTTTTTTAGATATAGTTCAAGAACTATATAAAACAAACATATTTAGAAAGAAAATAACTTCAAAAATTAATTTTTTAAGTAATTAATTCCTATCAGTGTAATGAAATTGGTGGAGCTGAAGAAATCTGCTGCTATCCTGTGTTCATCCTTGGCCACGCCCCTTCGAAAGTTACAGTTCTGATGATGTCATTGTAAGTAGATGAAAGTGTTTAACTTTGTATTTTGGTTAAATAATAGTGTTTTTAGAGTTCCTATGATCGTTTGACTAGCTGACTAGCTGGTTGTTCTGTTATTGGATTTTGTTTCTACCATTTCTGGAAACCTACTTGTATTTGGTTTTGGATCCTTTGGTTTTGTTTATTAACTGCTCTATGTATCCCTAACAGCTAAAATTTCCATTCTTATGAGATATCTGAGTTGGAGGTCTGCTGAACTGTCTTCTTTAGATCAACTTGATATTTTCATATCCTCTTGCATTCTGAAAACATGTGACCAGTACCTGTCTTGGGGATTCCACACCTCCAAAAATTGCTGTTTAGCTTTCTCCCATCCTTGAAAACTTCATCTGTGTGAGATACCAGTAATAGACTAATCTCATTTGCTGACTGCTAATGTTATACCAGCAGCTCACTTTGTCACTTGCCACCATTATTTGATTTCCGTCTTGCTTGGTTATGTTATTCCTCTCTCCCTCCCTCTCGCTCTTTCTCTCCCTTTGCCTAGTGTTTATGGATTATATTTATTATGCCCTCTGGCTTTATGCTTCATATGCCCCTATATGTTTTACTGGCCTTTCCCTTTTTGATAGCAATCAGGTTAATCCATGGGAGACACTTTTGGTGGTGTTGTACTGTTCTGATCTTGTATTTTCATATTGTTTTTATTTGCTCATATGCAAGACACCCCTTTCCTTTAGATGAAAGGCCCCTTCAAGCTCCTAAAATGATTTGGGAATATCTTACTTTCTCTTTGTTAAAACCTGATTCCATGTCAGCAGTAATCTGTCATCTCAATCTTTCCTAAGTACTCCTGCTATTACCTCAATTATTTTAGGATAGTTCTTTGATTCCATACCCCAGCTTCTCTTTACTATCCTTATCAAGTCTTAATTCCACATTATGATCCATTTATATAGCACATCTATTTCTTTTTTGCCATGACATCACTATTCCTTATGGTTGATTGACCTCTTCTGGACTACTTGTGACCACTGGGTTCAATACAACATTAGTGTATATCTGGGAATGTCCTTGCAAACTCTAACCCCATAAATGCTTGGAACTCTTGCTTCTTTAGCTGATGTTATCCCATCTTTACTTCCAGTACAGATTCATCTATATTGCCTTGTATCTTCATTAGAAACTGTGTGGATTGCCTGTAACAGAAGATTCCGATCTGTATAAATTATGTGTGAAATAATCATACTATTGACAGTTTGTATCCTAAGTATGGTGGTTTTAAATGCTTTAACTGACAATAAGTTCCTCCCAAAATTTCCAGACTTTTTAAGCAAGTGTCAATGCATGTTTTCCCTGCCTGTAACTCAAGGTATTTAGTGTATAATTGCTATTTTATTCTTGGTTTTACCTGGTCTGTACCCCAGTTCCCCAATCTTATTAATTTGCCTTTGTTGCAGACCTGATCAAAGGCTTTCTCCAGCTCCTTGAAAATCCCCAGCACCTTAGTCAATATACTATATTTTACTTAGTAATAAATCATTTTCAAATATGCACAAGGCATTGCTGATCCCCTCCTCGTTGTTGACTAATTCCATTAGCAATAAAAATTATCCGGGCAAGACTGGGCAACCTTGCCTTGTATGCCTAGCTACACTACCAATCTTTAATTGCCCCCAGTTATACAGATTCTGAAGGTGAGTTTATTATAGAAAATCTCAGCCATTGCAGAAATTTCACCCAAATCCTCTGCTTTCCAAAGTTCCAAAAAGGAAATTCCACCTGATGTGAGTCAAACGCCTTGCAATATCAAGCAGTACTATCCCTGTTTTGAATCAATTTTGCCTATATTGTTATATAAATGCTGTTATCTTCCACCAGTTGAAGGAGGTATGTTTGTTTGGTACAATACTGTTGTGTTCTGGGCTTACAGCTGAAGGGAGAATTTTGATTAAATGTCCAGCCAATATGTTAGGTAATATTTTGATATTCAAATTTATATATATATATATATATATATATATATATATATAGAGAGAGAGAGAGAGAGAGACACACACACACACACACACACACACACACACACACACTAGAAATGATAGCTTTGGTCTTCAGCACAACTATGGATATTGCTTGGTTTGCTACTTATGTGATCAAATTATAAGTCCTATAACTATTAAAACGCCCAGTTAAGTTTTCACAATAACATTTCACCATCTCATTTATAAAATTTGGCTGGAAAAGCATCAGCCTCTTCTGCTTTGTGTTTCCTCATTTGTGTGACCGCTCCTTTTATGAGCACAACTACCACCTCTATCAAGTTGATTATTCTGGTTACATTAGTTTTGCTTGTTGCACAGCTTAGAAGCCCCATTTTGTTATCTGTCATTTTCCGCTTTATAAAGTAATGTATAATATTTCTTGAATTCTTCCCCATTCTCATCTATTCCCTTTACATAAGCTATTGACTGTCTTTTATAGCAATGCTTAAATACATATGCTATATTTTTTTAACACCCAATTGTCTCCTTTCCTCATCATTTCAGTTTCTGCTCGTGTTTCTTTTGGGGAATTTATCTCCGCCTTTTGATAAAGTTCTCTGCTTATGTCACCTGCTTTGCAAAATGATGTACTCAAACATTGTAATTGTTCCTTTTGATTTATAATATTTAACCTCACTTCTTTGCTCTGGGTGGCCATGATAGTACAGCGGTTAGCATTGTCGCCTCACAGCAAGAGGTTCTCCGGTTTGATCCTCAGCTGGGTTGCCTTCTGTGTGGAGTCTGCATGTCCTCCCTAAGGTTGTGTGAGCTTCCTCCGGGTGCTCCGGTTTCCTCCCACATCCCAAAGACATGCTGTAGGTGGATTGGACACTCTAAATTGGCCCTATGCATGAGTGTGTGTGTGTGCGTGTGCCTTCCGTGGAAGGTCAGGCAGCTGGCTGGCAACTCGGCACTGTAAAATTCTACTGCTAATCATGAACAGACAGGTGATCTGCTGTGGTGACCTCTAACCGGGAAAAGCCAAAAGAAGAAGAACCTCACTTCTTTGCTCTACCTCCCTGCTCATTATTTCTCCCCATAGTACTACCTTGTATCCTTTCCAGTCACACAGCCCTAATTTCTCTTTAGTTTCTTTGTTCCATTCTAGTCCATCATTTTTCATCTCTCTTAACTGTATCATTTTAGTTTAATGATCCCATTTATAATAAGCCCATCTGTACCTCCTGACTTTCCACTTCTGTACAGTCTCAAATTCTCCCACCAATGGGGCATGGGCAGATAAGTTTAGTTATCTTATCTCTACTTTAGATAGTACCTCAACCAGCCCTTTTAACATGAGATCAATTTTGCTTCAGTACTTTGTTAAATATCTTAAAAATGTTATCCCTTTCTCATTCCTAAGCTTTCCCCTCCATGCACCTAACTTTTAATCCTCTTTAAGCACTTTAACACCTGTTGACCCTTTCTATGCCATTCCTTTTGTTGTACGGTCTGGCCTATCAGCTTTCCCCACTTTTCACAATACTCATGATTAAAACTGGGTTATCTTCATTTGGGGCCAAGATGGTGCCAGTGGAACATGATTTCCTGTCTTTCTTTCCACTGCAGAATACTCAGTGCCCAATTTCACTTGAAACTCATTCTTGTATAACTACTCCCAGAGAGCCAGCCACTTGTTGTAAAGGAGTTAGACAGGCTGGAAACAGATGCAATACTTTTCAAGAGAAGACTGCAGTCCATGGGCAGCACCGGTAATCCATGCATACCCCTCAACCTCTTAGTGTAAGAAATCTGGACAAAGCTTAAAATAATGCCGTGACAAAGGCTCAAAAGTAGGGACAGATTTTAAATATTAAACATTATAAACTTAGACAACTGCTAGAATAATAGGATTTGTGCTGGTGTGCATTTTCTGAGGGATATGAAGTCTGAAACTGAAATGTAATTCGTTATTTAGTGACTTCAATCCTTAGTGATTTGCAGAAAACAACAAATTTTATGAGGAACAGACCAAAAATTTGAGGCAAAAATCTGGACATTTTGAGAAAATGTGGACAGCCGAGAGGTATGCATCCATGTAGTAAAGAAAAATGGAAAGGTCAGACTGTGTATGGAAAAAGCAAAAGGAGAGAGGGACATCATCAAACCAAGAGGTGCATGGACTGTGTGAGAGAAGACTTGCTGCAGGCAGAGGGAAGGAGATTGCCTATGAATCAAAAGAGGTGAACAGAGTTAGAATATTAGGGAAATGGGTATTTCACAAAATGTTTACACAATGTACTTTCTGACCTCTATGGTCCTTAGGAAGCTGTTCCACGTGCTGCAGCATCACATACAGGAACTGGTAAAATATTAATGAGGGAGATGCCTAGATGCACTTAACATGCCTTTTGATGGTCACTGGAAGGTCCCTGTAGCAAGAAAAGCCAGAGCTACACTTACCTTAGTGCCCTCGGGGTTGGTATTCCATGCATCCCATGAGATTCCTTATGAGGATATTGTATGTCTACCAAGTGCCTTGTGGTATCACTCTAAATACAATACTGGGTCAACTATGTTCCTGTCATGGAGGTGATGGTGTAGTCAGACACTTCTGTAACATGAAGGAAGATGGCATATCTCATTGTGAGCACAGAGAACTTCTAACATGTACTGCTCAGCTATGACCGCTGCTACCCCTTATTATATAGCAGTCTGTCTCTGTACTGACCACAAAATTTTCGTGTACAAATTTGTCACTGGCTACAGCTGATCATGCAATTTTTATGTGTTTCTGAATATTATTTCCTTTGTTTGCATTTGCAATGATGCTCATTAATACAATGTTGCTCATTTCCATAAAATTATACAGTCATTAGCATATGATGCAGACTGCACAATTTCACCTGCTTGCACAATGGCACTGCCAATGCCTCTGAATCAGCCCTGCCCTATGCAGCACAAGTTTTCTTTCAGTTTTGCCTAATGCAGTTCAGTATTTGTTTCTGAAACCCAGAGAGTAATTTATTTTACAATTGCAGTCCACTTGATGGGCTTACTGTAATACAGAACCAGCCTACTACATTTTACAACAGGGAACATTGAATATTTTAAAGTAAATGTAAACACCTGAGCTGCTTATTCCTCTATAAGTAGCATGTTATTGGGCTATATTATTTACTTGTACTCTATTGCAAAGTTGTTGGTAATTAAAAATCTAGACCAGCTGTTCAAAGCCATTCTATACAGTGCTATCACAGACTAATAAACATACATTTTGAAATATTTTGGCAATTTTGAAACTTGTATAAAGTCAAAAGAAAATGAAACTTCAGAAGAAAAATAAATCACAGCTGGCTGGCTTCTCTTAATTCAAAATTTAATTTGAAAAGTTTCCTCTTCTCAGCTTCTTTTCTGCAGCTTCTAATCTCATCTATAGGCTTCCCAGTTCAATACTTTTTTATAAATGCTTGGAATTTAGTTGCTTTTTTTCATTAAGGAAATAAATGTATCCAGTAAAGCTACAACCAAGACTCTTCACTTACTGTTTGCAGAATTGGTTAGTTTTGCACTTTGACACTAGTACATTTTCCAGTAAACACAGTTTGAATATAAATTTCTGTTGTTGAAATGTAAGTTTAAAAATGTGCTTTTACAGCTTTTATTCTTCCCTAAAATATCTTCTTGTAGGCATGCAAATTCGTATGGGTGGTGCAGTGGTTAGCATTGTCACCTCACAAGAAGAGGTTTTCTGGTTTGATCCTTGGCTGGGGTGCCTTCTGTGTGGAGTCTCCATGTCCTCCCTGTATTTGTGTGGGTTTCCTCCCACATTCCAAAGACATGTATCTGGAGCATTTCTCTCCAGGCCTCTGCTGAAAATGGTGTCCCAGTCAGACTTTCCGGTAAACAAATGTAAAATATTAATTTTGTCACAGATCTTTGCTGAAGTGGACTTCATTAAACAAATAGCTGTGAATTATTTACTTTACTATTTATTCCTATTGCACAAGGTTATATAAAGCAATTCTGATGTCTTTTAATTACAGAGTAGTAGTAAGGAAATGTATTACACCTGCTGATGAGAGCTGCATCAACTGAGTTACCACACCTGATACAGCAGAACTAAAATTAATTTTTATTTCTCTCAACTTATCTTTAGAAATTAATTTTTCAACTCACTTAATGCAGCGTAAATGAGGTTCAGATTGGTTCCCCCTTTCCTTGTTCTTTTAATGAGCTCTCCAACGTCAAAGAAAATATACTAAATTGTGACACTGAAAACCAGTCTTTTTAATTGCCTACAAAAGACAAGTACTCTAGAAATGTGTTGTCCATTCTTCACTGATGAAAAATTTATCATTTAAGGTCTAGTGATGAGTATCAATTAAATTCTGGACAGCCTAAGCAAATTAGCAAGTCTGAGTCAAATCTACGTTTCTTTCAAATGTCTTTAATATTTTCCCATTTTATATACTAGCTTTTTTGCTCTTCTGATATATAGTAAATAGTGTTTTTGCACATTGTTTAAGGTTTAATGCCTCATGCCACCAGGGCCAGTCCTAAACTGCATTCCCAATGTTTGTATACATTTTCATTCCTGCAGTTTCCTCCCACCTCCAAATAACATGCTGGTTGATTGGTGACACTTAATTGCCTTTGTGTGCTCTATTTACCCTTGCCCTTGTGTGCCTGGCCATTGTTGAAAAGTGTATTATAAGGATAATTTTAGTTATATGGTTAACAAATAAATGCATAAGAATAGTGATGAATGATACTATACTTGGATATTGATACTGATATGTTAAAACAGATTGGCTTATGATATTGAGAAATATCAGGCACATAGATTAGTTCCTAGGTTCTTATCAGACAGGCTGCCTGGGAGACAATTGATACCCTTGCAGTGTGACCCCAAGAATTTAGTGGGTTGATTTGCTACCCCATGCAATGAGGATCATACTGCTGGCTTATGATATTGAGAAATATCAGGCATATAGATTAGTTCCTAGGTTTTTATCAGACAGGCTGCCTGGGAGACAACTGATAGCCTTGCAGTGTGACCCCAGGAATTTAGTGGGTTGATTTGCTACCCCATGCAATGAGGATCATACTGCAGAAGTGAATTTGTGGGTGGCTATCAAATTCTTAGGTAGAATTTGAAGGTGATCAATGTGTCAATTGTTTGACATACAAATGTGGCTTGTTCCATAGGTTGGGGATTCTTTGGGAGAGGAACTTAACCATTCAAGAGGTTTATTTTATGTTTCAATGAAGAATTTTAGTTTTAAGTATTTTTGTGGTGGAGGAGATTTAATAGAATAGGATATTGTGTTCCTTAGGTTGGGGATTCTTTGGGTGAGGAACTTATCCATTCAAGAGATTTTGTTTATATTTCAATGAATAATTTTAGTTTAAAGTATTTTTGTGGTAAAGGAGATTTAATAGAATAGGATCTTTTATAGCTTGGAAGAAGAAGCAGATATTACCATGTAGGAGCTAATACAAGACAAAGAAAATTAAGGTTTTTAGTCTCCCAGGATAGCTAAAGGAACTTAGCTCTTTGATTTTTAGTAAGAAAATGTAGCAGTCTTTCTAGTTTAGCAGGGTGTTTGGAAAAGTACTTTCCAAAATGACACTGTTCTCTATAACTGGCCTGATAAGGGAAGACTAGAGTAAAATTATGACATTTTTAAACTTGGTGGAGATATCCTTGGTAATTAATCAAGCAAGATAGAAAAAATTCATAACTATTACTGATGCATGATGATCAAAGGATAGTTCATTGTTGGAGATGCTTAGATTTCTTATGACTCTGTCAGTCCTAAAAGGGGGGGGTGTTGACATGATACTCAGTAAGGTAGACATGTTTCCAAAAGGCAGCTACACTTCAATATTTGACATTGTCTAAGGCAATGGGTGGTACACTAAGTGGTAGTTCTTGCAACCCCCTTTTCAAGGAAATGAATGCCAGTAGGAGAGTCAGTAATAGTACCCAGTTTACAGTCACTGGCAGATTCAGTTAGCCATATAACAAAGATGTGGTAAAAGTGCCAAAAACGTAACTAGTAATCCAAAATTAGACACCGGAGACCAGCAGTACTAACACAAAAGTGAGTTAACTCATTGGACAACTGACACAACTAGTGGGGCTTTTGACGCCCATTAGCCAATCCATGGCTTCTCTAGCAGCAGGAGTTTCTCTGCCTGGTAACCAGGAAGGATTACAATGTTCAGCTTCGAAGGAAGGAATGGAGGGCAGAAATGCTACTACAAGGACTATAAATTTGAATTCACAAACTTCTCAACGACCACAATCAAGTCTGGATGGCTTTCCCAGTATCACATTAACCTCTAACCATGAGGAGGGTCTTTCACAAGTGAAGATACAACCAAACCATGGACTGAGCGAAAGAGAAACAAGTTGCAACAGTTCAAACCAACAAGGTACTAAAAGACATTTTAGAGACATTTTAAGCGTTAAATTGATTTTAGTGCACAAAAGCAAGTTGCTAGTAACAATTATACGTATGCTACTATGCTTTCTAAACTTGATAATTTATTGTACAAATACAAAGCCTGGGAAACTGACAATGCTTATCTTAAACACTGCCTGCATTTAAAAATTGTTCCTAAAGGTTTAAGAGTATGCAAGTATCCTAATAATGTAAAAGAAGGTTCTCAGTCTCACCAGGACCTCATTATGGCTTTTGACAGATGTGGGGCAGACATAATGAGAGCCATTATCAAAAATAATGAGCTAGAAATGGAAACTGTTTTTAATCAGATTGAGAGTGTTAACAACAGTATTGTTAGTGATTTACTGTTTAATATAGACACTGAAAAGGCAAAGTATTTTGATATTTTGAATGGTATTGAGTTAAAATGCATGAAAATACAGGATAGAAAACTTATGAAAATTGAGAGATACTCTAATGAATATGCCAGCATGACACATTACCCTAAACCAAAACCCTTTAGGGTCAACAGCAACTTACATGGGGGTGAAAACGATAGAAGATGGGCATATACAGAGAATATCAATCAGGATGACCAAGAAAATTTAAACTTACAGGACCCCTCAGAATTTACACCTACGAGGAGGTCCGAAAGGTTGAGACAGAAGGGTCCTGTGAACTACAGGTATGGGAACCAAGCACAGAAAAGTTGCGAACCACAGGAACGAACATATTGGAGATAGATTCTCAAGATGAAATTACACAAGATGGTTGCTTATTTAGCTACAGTGGTTTTAACATATTTAACTACACCAGCACTGTCGTCACCAAAGGGCATTTTAATTTATTTTCAAAAGGATTCACTTTTATACCCAGGGTAAAAACCAATTTGGTGAATTTATTAGTTGATTTTAAATTATTTATTAGACAAAAAATCTAGAATTATTTTTTAATGGACAGGAGAAAAAGAATATCCACAACAGACTAGTGAAGAAAAGCATTTTCAACCCCCCACTGCACCCCCAGCTTAGAAATTTTGAACTGGTGCTGGAAAAAGAATTAAGGGAAATGTTGAAATACAATGAAGTGACCCCAAATGTAACTACTGAGGAGAAGAATATTCTATATGATATTAAGGAAAACAAAAACCTTAGGACCATGAAACCTGACAAGTGTGGAGGGGTTGTTTTAATGGATCATATCAGCTATAAAAGCAAAATATTTGACTTGCTCAATGATGAAGAGACATACGCAGAGTTTCCTTGAATAAAGTCAACATTGCCTACAAAAAGATTTCTGTGTGTCTAAATGACCTAGTGATAGAGGGGCCCATAGACATTGAGACTTATAACTTTTTAAATGTCGACAAGCCCAGAGTACCCTCTATCTTTGGCATAACCAAGGTCCACAAAAGTATTACTGACCCACTGCTTAGGCCTATTGTCTCTGCCGAAGGATCAGTAACTGCACCTTTGGCAAAATATATAGATTATAATCTAAAAAACACAGTTTTCAAAAATGAGAATATTCTCAAGGATTCATGGGATTTTTTTAAGATGCATAAGCAATGAACAACAATCCAACACAAGTACTTTCATTACACTTGATGTAGTGGATTTGTTCACGTGTATTCCACATGATATGGGGCTTGCTTGGTTTGAGGAATTCATGGCCGATTGTGGGGACATTCCCTTTGGTGTATTTCGCACTTGTCTTAATTTTAATGGACCTAGTCCTTAAGAATAATTTTATTTTCTTTCAGGGAAAATACTATAAACAATTGAAGGGCGTGGCAATGGGGGACACACTGTGCCCCTACCTACGCCAATATTATTCTCCTATATTGGGAAAACAAATATGTGTCTACCTCTGAATTTAAGCAATATTGGAACCTGTATGGGCATTTTTTAGATGACATCTGCATTTTTTTGGACTGGTACTGATAATCATTTTTTCGAATTCCTTGAATACATTTCTAAGACTACTAAGTTCCTACAATTTACATATCAGATTAACAATAGTGAGTTAAATTACCTTGATGTTAACATTCAAAGGGTGGACAATGGTTTCAAATCTAAAATACATAGAAAACAGACATTCTCGAATTCTTATCTTCACTATGCGAGTGCCCACCCCCCACACCAAAAAAGCGGGGTAATAAAAGGTCAACTGGTCCAGGCTAGCAGAATGAAATCTGATGACCAGGATTTTAAAAGAGAATGTGATTTTATAGTAGAAATGTTCAAAGCCAGAGGGTACCCTCCCACACTTTTGAATGGTGCATTAACAGAAGTCATGGATGGTAGAGAGTCTAGGTTTGCCCCTATTTTGAGTAAAAATCACCCCTCTGATTACGCAAGGCTAGGTATGAAGATAGAAGGGGCGTCTTACCAATCTGCTTTGACTATCACATATGATGGTGAAACAAATTTGGTCAAACAAGTTATAGACAAGGAGTGGAAAAAATTTGCAGCCATATTAGATTTAAATTGTATATTTGACAAGCCACTTAAATGTGTGTACAAAAAAGGATGAAATATTAGAAATATTTTGGAAGGAGGTTCCCATTATAACAATTTTGGAACTCTCATTAGTAACAAAAAAGGTGCACAAATGTGGAAGTTGTACCCAATGTAAGTACATACGGACTGGGAACATGTTATATCTAAAATTTAGAAACAAGTATATAACTACTAGAGGGTATGCAAATTGTAATACCACAGGTGTGGTATATGTTGTTTTGTGTGGGGCATGTGACTCCTTCTATGTTGGAAAGACGGAAAGGAGGTTAAAACAAAGAATGTATGAACACCTTTATGATTTAAGGAAGAAAAATGATAATAACGCCTTGTACAAACATCTTCAGGCATGCCCAAAAGCAGAGTATCAATTTTTCATGAAAGAGGTGGTCCCCATAGACCCCAAGTGTGGGCCATGGGAGACCAGACTCGAATACAGGGAACTATATTGGCAATTAGTCCTGGATGTTTGCAACAATTTAGGACTTAATGATATGGTGTCTATAAAACCTGTACTCAAGCTCAGGTCGGCAAAATTGTGAAAATTTTACATTTTTTTACATTTTTATGTATATTCATTTTATTTTATCCTGGTTTGTTTATTTAAGTGAATTCTTGATTTTATATACATTTTCATGTGTTTTATTATTTGTCCACCAGATGGTGATAGACTAGTAAGACTGTCACATGCAGTTTAGAATCCACTCTTTCTGTATCTCGGTAACTAATTGAATCACTGATTTCATTGGTCTATTCAAACAGGAAAAGATGTTTAACTAGGTAACTATGAGGTTTTTGCCCATCTGATGAAGTTCTATGAGATGAAAAAGTAAGGGGAAGTGTTTATCAGCATTTATGTTATTTGTGGATGTGTGTTCCTTTTGCTGTGTTTGTACATTAAATCACTTGTGTGTTGGAACTGCTGGTCTCTGGTGCCTAATTTTGGATTATCAGTTAGCCATATATCTTTGACATTTACTTTCACATTAAATACACAGATGTTGAAGAAGAGGGGGGGACTGGCACACAACCTTGAGTGACAGTGATAGTGATAGTGATGTGCCTTTTAGATAACACTTAATGTGTGCATTCATTCAGAGAGCTAGTTGGGTACCCATTAGGTGATATAGGGGTTTATCTTTGGATTAGTGAGTTTGACAATAATACCAGGATAGAGAATCATATTGAAGGCTTTAGCAAGGTCCAGATAGGCAGTATGGACAGAATGGCATTTGTCAATAGTATCTGTTAATGTTAAGTTGTCATTCTCGCCTTCATTCTTGCTGGATGGGTTCGGAGCCGATCCTCGGCTCCGACTCGGCCTATACCATAGCTTGAGAGCTATTTTTACCGGCTCGAGGCAGCCCTATATCCCACAATACCATGCGCTAACTCCCCAGATCTCGTTTGCCGCTTCGCTGCGAGGTAGTCTGTTTTTACCGGCTCTGGTCAGTAAGTGCTTTTTTCATATATATATGCAGTCTCAGTAGTTTTTTTCCAGTTAGTTACCCTTCTTTAGGAACCCTTCTAACTGCCTTACCCTTTCGGTAGCCCTTTTTCCCTTTCTTTAGTTAGTTTTTTTTATCTTGGGCCTACGGGCTTTTCCTTAGTTTTCTCCCACCCCTTTCAGTGTGTGTGCGTTTTTTAGTCAGTTCTCCTTAACTTAAATAAGTGTGTGTGTGTGGACTGACTGTGTTCCTTTTTATTTTTTTGTCAGGATGTCAAAGGACCCTAAGGTTTCGGGATTCAAGAAGTGTGACTCATGCTGTCAGAAAATGTCTCTGACAGACGGTCACACTTCTTGTGTCTATTGCTTGGGGCCCTTACACCTGCAGGACTCTTGTTCCGTTTGTCATGGATTTAGTTCAAGAGTCCTGCAGGAAAGGTGTAACAAGCTCATCCTAAGGGGCTTGTTAAAGCCTGATGACTCCCCGTCCAAGTCTGGCTCGGGGAAGTCGTCAAAAATCGCCAAACCCTCGGCTCCAGCTTCTGAGCCGAGGGCTGGCGTTATCGAGACGGCTCCGACCTCGGTTCCGGCTGGCTCCGAGGCAAGCAAAGTGGTTTCCGCTCCGAAACCATCATCAGAGCCGACCCCAGCACGCAAGCGCTCTAGGTCCCCTTTGCTAGAGTCCGTCAGATCGGCTCCGAGGTCCCCTCTCCTATCGGAGCAGAGTCATAGGACTCATTCATCGAGGTCATCCAGGCTCTCCGACCACGACATTGAGAGGGTGGTCAGTAGACTCATAAAATCTCAGTCGCTGGCCCAAATGCACCAGAGCCCATCTCACCAGACTGTGGCTCCTTCGATACAGCTATCCATTCCTCCTCTGACTCATCTCTCGAGCTCGGAGCCGGAGTTTGTCGGAACCGTGACCTTGCCCACGTCGGAGCCGATACTTCCTCCTTCGGCTCCGGTGTCGTCAGCTCCGACCTCTTCATTGGTTCCATCCGTGGAGAGGTCTGGGTGCCGAGACTCCATTGTCAGCTCCAAGGGGGCGAGTGGCATTGGACCCTTGTCCAACCCTGCTCTCCCTCTCGGAGCTTCGGCTTTGGTTAGTTCAGCCCTGACATCATTCTTGGTGCCTTCTCTGTCGGTTCCGGGGGCGGTTCCAGTCTCTTCGGAGCTGGTGCTACCTTTGGTATCTGATGGGGGAGCCTTCGAGATGATGAGGAGTGTGCTGGACCCAGTGTCCACTCCAAGGTTAAGTTCTGCGGCTCCTCCCTCTGTAGTGCCTGTTACAGTCTCTGGCCATCCTCTTACACCTGACAGCAGAGATCCAAAGCATAGGGTACCCACCTTGGGTGTCTCCTCCTCTTCTGAGGGCTCCCCTGAAGTTTCAGGGGAACCCCCTAGGAAACGAAAGTGCAAGAGGAAGCACATAGACTCCCCCGAGTCTGTCACATCGGACACCAACTTGGATGAGTCGGAAGGTTCCCCCAGATCCCCCTCTGAGGATGTCTCCTTTTCAGACATCCTGGAAATCCTAAGACAGAGGGGAAATTGGTCCACTCTCAAACCTTCTGAGGACGAGTCGGTTTACCTTGACGCCTTTGGATCTTGCCCTTCCACCTCCTGGGTGTCTCCCCCTTTCGATCCACTAATGGAGGTAGTGGCTAGAAAGGCGTGGGCAGCTCCTGATTCAATGGAACCTACCCCTAGGAGGCCTTCTAAATTTATTTCTGCACCAGATGACAAATCCTTTCTCACCAAAGCAGCCACTAAGAAGGAATTGGCTGATCCTTCTGTATCTGTTCATCCTCCTAACAAAGAGTCCAGGACCACGGACAGGTATGGCAAGCGGACCTTTGCTTCAGCGACCTTTTCTATGCGATCGCTGAACTATTTATGTCATTTCACCCGCCTTCAGAGAGACTTGCTCAAAGAGCTGGGTGAAACGGTACAGGATCCTTCTGCTGCGGGGTTTAAGGACAAAATAAACTCTCAGCTGGCTACCCTGAACTCCATTGTTAACTCCTCCGTGCGGCTTATCTCTTATGCAGTCGATGGAGCAAGTAGGGCCGCTGGCACAGGCGTTGCGTTGAGACGTCATGCTTGGATGCGACTCTGTAACTTTGCCGATCCCTTCAAGGCTTCCTTCACCAACACCCCCTTTGATGGTTCAGAATTGTTCGGACCTCAGGTGAAGAATACCCTCACCAGATGCGAGCAAGATGGTAAGACTCTCTCTGCTGTGGGAGTCCATTTTTCCACGCCTTCTAGACCTTACCCTAAGGTACCGAAGGGAGGAAAGATGTGGTTCCGCAAACCTCAGGGAGTTGCGCCTGCCGCACGTGGTGAATTTCCCCCTAGAGACAGAGGGGGAAATAATAACAGACGCCACCCCAGGGGCAGAGGGGGTCCTCAGAACCAGGGCTCTAGGGAATCTTTTCCTGACCAACCCTTTCAGCATCCCTGAGAAGCTGCCCGACTGTCCACCTTCGGAGGCAGTCGGGGGAAGATTATCTCTGTACCTGGAAGCCTGGCAATCCCTCTCCCAAGACACATGGGTACAGAAGATCATACCGAGGATTACAAAATCCCTTTCACTTTCCCTCTGGTACAACCGCTAAAACCCCTACCAGACGTACCACCCGCACAAAGGGGTCAGGCTCAGCTAGAAATAAAAAAGCTGTTAGAAAAAAGAGTCATCCAGGCAGTCCCAGCAGATCAGCTAGGATCCGGAATCTACTCCAGATTCTTTTTGGTACCAAAAAAGACAGGAGAATGGAGACCCATTTTGGACCTCAGTAGGTTAAACAACTCTGTACTAAAGACAAAATTTTGGATGGTAACACTGCAGTCCATTCTACCCTTTTTGGGCAGAGACAACTGGATGTGCTCGTTAGACCTCCAGGATGCGTACTACCATATAAAGAGTCAGTCATTTTCAATTCAGGGCCCTGCCCTTTGGTCTCACCAAAGCCCCCCGGGTGTTCACCAAATGTTTGGCAGTGGTCACGGCTCACCTGAGACAGAAGGGATTCCAGGTGTTTCCATACTTAGACGACTGGCTCATTTCCGCTACCACCAAACAGGATCTCATAATGGCCAGGGATTACACTATTCAACTTTGCAACAATCTGGGTATTTCTATAAATTTTGCAAAGTCCTCCTTGTCGCCTTGTCAATGTATAAACTTTATAGGCACCGTATTAAACACCACAGAAATGTCTGCAACATTACCATCTCAGAGAGTGACAGACATAAGGCGGAATGTTCAGCCCCTGTTTCAGCACAACAGAGTCCAGGTCAAGCTAGTATTGAAAGTGTTGGGCCTCATGGCAGTGGCGATTCTTCTACTTCCATTAGCCCGCTTCCACATGAGGCTCCTTCAGTGGATGCTGTTTTCTCCGTGGTCCTTTCAACAGCTACCAATGACCCACAACATTTTGATAACCCCATCTTGCAAGAAACATCTCTCCTGGTGGATGGTTTCCCCTCAGCTTTTTCAGGGCAGACCCTTTGTTCTCCCCCCTCCAGTTGCCACTGTCACAATGGATGCCTCCCTGATCAGGTGGGGGGGGGTGTATTATCAGGGCAGGACGGTCCAGGGCACTTGGCAACAGTCAGAATGCCACCTGCACATAAATGTCCTGGAGATGAGGGCAGTGCTTTTGACGTTGCAAGCCCTTCAGAGCTCTCTTCCCACGGGGACTATAGCAATTCAAACGGACAATATGTCTGTGGTGTGGTACATAAACAAGCAGGGCAGAACAAAGTCCTATCCCCTCTGTCGAGAAGCACTCAGACTTTGGCAATGGGCGATTTCATCTCAATGGTTTCTGATAGCAAGGCACATTCCCGGGAAGCCCAACGTCATAGCAGACAGATTGAGCAGAACTATCCTCATGCCTCATGAGTGGTCTCTAAATCAAGCGGTAGCAGACGGAATTTTTCGGAAGTGGGGCCAGCCTTGCTGCGACCTTTTCACAACTCCCCAAAACAGCAAGTGCCTCGACTTCTTCACACTTTTTCCTCTGCCAGGCCAACCCCTCAGAGATGCTCTTGTTCACGTTTGGCCCCGGGGTCTTCTTTATGCTTTTCCTCCTTTTCCATTGATCCCGCAATTAATTCAGAAAGCAACCGCATTGAGATCCAAAATGATCCTCATTGCCTCATTTTGGCCTCGACAAGTTTGGTTCCCATTCCTGCACAAATACCTACTGGAACAGCCTTGGCATCTGGAACCCCTTCCGGATCTGTTGACCCACCTCACGGGCAAGCTGCATCAGTCTCTACATTCCATCAACCTCACAGCTTGGTTGCTCCACTTCCAGCCATAGCCAGGCTTCCCCTTATTTCTCCTCCTGTTCGTGATATCATTCTGGCCTCCCATAAGTCCAATACTAGGAAGACTTATGCGAGTAAATGGAAGTGTTTTTCACACTGGGCACAAACTAGGTCCTTAGATCCTTTCCATGCACCCATTCATTAGGTTCTTGACTTTCTGGCAGAGCTTTTTCATTCAGGGTCATCATCGGCTACTATCAGGGTACAATTAGCGGCCATTGCTAATTTTCATGTTGGACTCTCAGAAGCAAATATTATGTCCCACAAACTCTGTAAAGCCGTTCTCAAGGGCATCTTTTTGCTCAGACCTCCAGTCAAAGATCCACCCCCACAATGGGATTTGAATTTAGTTCTAATCTCACTAATTCTGCCCCCTTTTGAACCTGCAGCTTCTTGCTCCCTCAAACTTCTTTCTTGGAAAACGCTGTTTTTAGTAGCTATAACATCTGCCAAAAGGGTATCGGAACTTCAAGCCTTGTCTGTCCGTCCTCCTTATTTGTTTTTTCATAAAGACAGGGTAACTCTCAGAACAAATCCTTCCTTCCTACCAAAAGTGTTATCGGAAGCAAATCTAAACCGCTCCATTGATTTACCTGTCTTTTTCCCAGACTATACCAACAGGGCTGAACAAAAATTACATTCATTAGATGTTCATCGCCAATTACGGTATTACCTAGACAGGACAAAACAATTCAGAAAATCAGACCAGCTCTTCCTCTCTTATGCTGCAGGCAAGAAAGGGCTTCCAGTATCGAAAGTTACTCTTTCCAGATGGCTGACATCTATTATTACCTTGGTCTATGAGTTGAGACACAGGCAACTTCCCTCTAGGCCTAAGGCTCATTCAACCAGGGCACTATCAACTTCAACGGCGTTTCAAGCAAGGTTACCACTAGATGCCATTTGTGCAGCAGCTACATGGGCGTCCAAACATACCTTTATTGCCCATTACAAGCTTGATTTAGCCTCCAGAAATAGAGCTGATTTTGGTTCCACTGTACTCAGGAGTCTGTTTCATTGAGCCACCCAGGACTAAGATGCTAGGGACGCTGTTCCATCCAGCAAGAATGAAAGCGAGACTGACAACTTAACATTAAGAAGTTATATCTTACCATAACGTTCCATGTTAGTTGTCTTCTTCTCACCTTCTTTCTTGCGTCCCTCCCTTCTGCCCCCTAGCCTGGATAGACTCGAGGTTCTGAGTCCTTCCATTTCTGGAGATACAATATGTTGCATTTTTTTCCCTGTATCCTTAGTGTTACTAGCAGGTAATCTATTCTCGTAAAAGAGGATTATAATATTATTATTATAATATTACTTTTTATACTATGTCTTAGCTTCCAAACGAGATCTGGGGAGTTAGCACATGGTATTGTGGGATATAGGGCTGCCTCGAGCCAGTAAAAATAGCTCTCAAGCTATGGTATAGGCAGAGTCGGAGCCGAGGATCGGGTCCGAACCCATCCAGCAAGAAAGAAGGCGAGAAGAAGACAACTAACATGGAACGTTATGGTAAGACATAACTTCTTATTTTTTTCTAAGAAATTAGCCAGATTAAGAAGAAAGGATCTACCTTTCACATATCCAAATTGATTACTGTTGTGGGCTTGTAGGGCACTAATGTCATTGTTTACGAAGTTAAGTTAACCAAGGTTTTTCCATGATTTTGCAGATTATGGTGATGAAGCTAATAGGATGACAGTTGCAAGGGTCTACGGTAAAGCTGCCTTTGCAGACTGCCTTTACATTGACTATTCATCAGGAATTCACATACCCTGTACAGTGCTTAAGCCTAAATATTTTTAGAAAGGCTTCAGCAATGTTATACATTTTACTAACTAGGAGAGAGCCTTGTATACGGCCTGGACTCATGGAATTATTTTTGGGTTTTGGATAGAGCTTCTAGGATCTGGTCCAGGGTGTTTTGGGGGAAGGGGAATTCAATGTTTCAAAGGAGGGAATACAAGAGTGTTAGGAAGGGTGAATTTGGAAATGAATTTGCCAGCTAAGACATTGGCTAAGGTTTTGGGATATAAAACAGACAAAAGAAAAATGCCAGTAGATACCATGCTCCAGGAATCTACACTTTTAATAAAGTTAAGTGCTTTAATTTATAATATAAATATACCTTATAAAAACCCCACTTTATAACAATACATAACATTATATAAGCATACATACAAATCATTTGTAAGAGGTACAGTTAATAAAACTTATAAATATAAATATCTAAACTATAGAGGCTGAGTTCTACTTGCTCTTAAAGTTAAAATACTGTCAAAAGACATTTTATTTTATAACAAAAACAAAGACCACACCGGTACTACGGAAACTAGACCCAGCTATCGCAATGGATAAAAGATAAATGCAAAAAACAAACACCACCATACGCTGGGTCTGACGGCTGATAGAATATAGACTCCTCAAGCACTAAAATGCAGGAAATCAGTTCAAAACAGTTCAAAACACGATCACCAACTGTAGTATAAAATCCAAGCAGTTTATTGGTATAAAACTGTTAGCGCTTTCACCCTTAGGCTTCTTCAGACAGTTACAAAAGAAAAGCATGCCTATTCCAATTTAAATACTGGAGCACTGTTGTTGATAGGTTAAACCCAAACACATGTCAAACACTAATTACTATACATCTAAATGACTGCTCAATGTATATTAAAGATACAGTACTTCAAATTCAACAAGGCTAACAAGCGCTGAATGTTAAAAGCAAAAATAAAAATGATAAAAACATTATACAACATATAAGAACTGTCACATGGACAGCATTTACATATATCAGCATCAAAAACATCAAATACATCATCAAAAACATTATGGTCTAAAACATCTCCTTTTCCTTAACACAGGGGTTATATTGACCTTATCATTAAGTCCTGGGAACTTATCTGCCCTACATCTGATGATCCATTGCATCTCTCTCTCTCTAAGGTATAATTAATAATGTCCCCCCCTCTCTTACTAGGACATACTACCTCTATAACACAAAATGAGAAAGTATGCTGCGGGCCAGTAACTATAACATGTCTGGCTAAGGCATTCGTGGTGTTGGCTGTCCTGATCTGATACATATGTTCCCTCACCCGCTCCCTCAAGGTACTATTAGTTTTGCCTATATAGAACGAGGTGCAGGCGGAGCACCTAGCCAAATAGACTACATTAGAATCTAAGCAATTGGTACCTGTAGAAAACTTGAAGTCATAATTGGTAACAGGATGGGTGAATGAATCCCTAGTATCTATAAACCCACACTGGTTACAATTACCACATGCGTGTGTATTCCATGTTGATCCATTTATACGTCCTACAACTGGTGGTACAGGCCTATGACATAGCATACTCTTGAGGTTGGGTTTATTCTTATAGCTAATAGAAGGTTTCAAACCCACAATTCCCTTGACCACAGGATCCAGAGTCAAGATCTCCCATCTATCTTCCATAAACCTCCTAATAGACCTGGCATCCTTAGTATAACAAAGGGGGGCTCTAACGATACCTTGTGGGAGCCCATTGCCTATAGGTACAGCATCATCGACTACCCCTAATTCTGAAAAATAGGGTCTGGCCACAGTACTACGTAACGAATCCACCTCTATCTTCATCCTATTAAAAGCAACTGAGTCATAACCTCGGGACAGGAACATCTCTCCCATTTTCTTTAACTCTCGGGAGTAACCCATATCAGAGGATTCAACCTTTAAGCCCTCATGATTTGTCCTTTCATGACATTTTCAAACACATAGGTAGGATGCATACTACTCCTATGCAGGAGTGCGTTCGATAGCATGGTTTCCTATGTATAGAAGTATTAATCAGTCCACCTGGCAGTCTACGAATATCCACATCTAAGAAAGAGATAACATCCTCTGAGTAGCCAAGTGTGAACTTCAAAAATTCAGTGGAATGGTTAACATTATGAACAAATAACAACAATTCCTCTAGAGAACCACACCAAACGAGGAAGAGGTCATCTACAAATCTCCTATAAAACTTCACATAGTCTCTAAAACCACTAGAACCAAACAAATACTGATCCTCCCACTCTGCCATAACTATGTTGGCGTAGCTATTGGCACATGAAGTGCCCATAGCTACGCCATCATTCTGCAGGTACATATCCTCACCAAACATAAACACATTATTGGTGAGTACAGTTTCCAAAAACAAAGATAGCAAATCTATAAACCTGTTCGTGTAACTAGAGTTCTTATGTAAGTGGTTAAGATAGAACTGGACCCCTACCTCATTGGGTATAACGGTAAACAAACTCACCACATCGAGCATTACCATTAGAAACTTGTTATTAGGTTCCACATCCTTCATAAAATCATACAAATCTATCAGAAACTGTTTGCTATCTTTAAGAATATGGACACACTTGTCTACCAATGGTCTAGAGTAGTATTCTATGTAAATGGACATCGGTTCGGTCAACCATCCCTGCCCCGAGACAATAGGTCTCATTGGAGGTGGATCTATAGACTTATGTACCTTGGGTAACCCTTGTATTATGGGTATACGTGGATTCTTCACCTTCAAATAATTATAAAGCTCATCTGTGATGTCATAGTTCAAAACCATGTCATCCAACATCCCATAAACTGCAAACACCTTCTCTGTCACCAACATCATATCAACCTTCGTATAAAATGAATCTGTGGTCAGTAGTGTTTGCATACAATACATGTATGCCTCTGTATCCATCAATACAATAGGACCACCCTTATCTGCTGGTCTAATAACAATTTCAGGGTCATGTTTTAAATTCTCTAAGGCCTGTCGTTGCTTCATACTCAAATTAGACGAGTACCTACAGCGTCTGTTAGTAGTAAAATACTGATAGATATCATTCTCAACCAGGCGTGAGTAGGTGTCTAACAAAGGGTGTAACTGTGGTTGATACACACTGTTCTCTTTAAATCTCACTTCTCTCACCTCTTCATGGGATGATTGAAAATCTACTTTGAGTTGTACATTCCTAAAAAAAGTTTTCAAATCTACTATTGATTCCACTAAATCCCCACATTTGGTAGGTATGAAATTGAGGCCCCTATTCAGTACCTCATACTCATACTGTGTTAACACTCTCCTAGCTAGGTTAATTACTAGCGTGCTGTGTTCTTTTCCCACATCTTTTTTAGTGTGGGACCCAGTACCGTTAAGCTGACCCTTTCCTCTTGTGCTGTCCACGGCTCAGGGACCTCCCCCTCCCTAGTCGGCGATCTTGTGCTATGGGGAAAGGGTGAAAAGTGGATTCAGTATTATTCTCTAAACTAAGAGAATTCACCATATTGGAAGCTCTCCTCCTGACCACTACATCATTATTCTGAGACTGTACAGTAACCCCAACTGTTTGCACCACTACCTTCTCAGTACTACTATCAACAACAGCATCTGACGGTGCTGTTGTAACATCCACAGCTGTTGGAGAAACTGAGGCATTAACTAAAACATTAGCACTAGAGTTGCCTGAAGCCGGCACCTCAGTGACAACAGGTATTTCAAGAACAACATTTGGTCTGACAGTATTACTTAACACATTCACATCATTCATATTATCAGTCCTATTCCTATTAAAAGAAACAGCATTCCCCCTGTTAACAGGTCGTTCATTAGCGACAGTTCGTTCATTGGCAACAGTTCTAGGCCAAGTAAAAACATGATTACTATGGAAATCCTTTAGGTCCCTAAGGATTTTGCCTTTCTTCAATTCTAAAAGGCGTCTTTCAAACATGCTAACATTGTCTATAACATTCTCCAATAACTTAATAATAGTCCCATCACAGTCCTTGGATTTGATCTTATAATAAAGATCATTAACAGTTCCTACTAGCACCTCTTCCTCTGGCTTATGAAACTCTATAAGGAGTTTCATATAATTGTTACTCAGTTCTATATTTAAACGCTGCCATTTACATAGCAGCTCAGGAAACAAGTTACCTGAAGTAGGCATCTTAAGGATCGCGCGTGGAATAATCCGTTTTGCCAAGCACGCCTCAAAATGCTGGCGTTGCAGCTGCAGCCTTTTAAGTTTGATAAAATCCTTCTCAAACTTGTCCAAATCATCCGTGACAGAGAGCACAGACCCTCCATCAATGTCCCGATTATCCTCGAAATACGCGGTTCATACAAAAGCAGCAAGTTAGTTCCACCTCTCACATAGTCTTGGAAGTTTGTTGGACCACGATTGGACACTTCTCCTTTCCTTAATGAATACGGTAGTTCAATGTTAGTCACAGCCACATCTGCCATCCTCCTAGTCCGGTGCAAGTAGACTAAGATTAAATATATAACAAAAACAAAGACCACACCGGTACTACGGAACTAGACCCAGCTATCGCAATGGATAAAAGATAAATGCAAAAACAAACACCACCATCGCTGGGTCTGGCTGATAGAATATAGACTCCTCAAATCACTAAAATGCAGGAAATCAGTTCAAAACAGTTCAAAACACGATCACCAACTGTAGTATAAAATCCAAGCAGTTTATTGGTATAAAACTGTTAGCGCTTTCACCCTTAGGCTTCTTCAGACAGTTACAAAAGAAAAGCATGCCTATTCCAATTTAAATACTGGAGCACTGTTGTTGATAGGTTAAACCCAAACACATGTCAATCACTAATTACTATACATCTAAATGACTGCTCAATGTATATTAAAGATACAGTACTTCAAATTCAACAAGGCTAACAAGCGCTGAATGTTAAAAGCAAAAATAAAAATGATAAAAACATTATACAATATATAAGAACTGTCACATGGACAGCATTTACATATATCATCATCAAAAACATCAAATACATCATCAAAAACATTATGGTCTAAAACATCTCCTTTTCCTTAACACAGGGGTTATATTGACCTTGGCTAGGTGCTCCGCTTGCACCTCGTTCTATATAGGCAAAACTAATAGGACCTTGAGGGAGCGGGTGAGGGAACATATGTATCAGATCAGGATAGCCAACACCACGAATGCCTTAGCCAGACATGTTATAGTTACTGGCCCGCAGCATACTTTCTCATTTTGTGTTATAGAGGTAGTATGTCCTAGTAAGAGAGGGGGGGACATTATTAATTATACCTTAGAGAGAGAGATGCAATGGATCATCAGATGTAGGGCAGATAAGTTCCCAGGACTTAATGATAAGGTCAATATAACCCCTGTGTTAAGGAAAAGGAGATGTTTTAGACCATAATGTTTTGATGATGTATTTGATGTTTTGATGATGATATATGTAAATGCTGTCCATGTGACAGTTCTTATATGTTGTATAATGTTTTATCATTTTTATTTTTGCTTTTAACATTCAGCGCTTGTTAGCCTTGTTGAATTTGAAGTACTGTATCTTTAATATACATTGAGCAGTCATTTAGATGTATAGTAATTAGTGTTTGACATGTGTTTGGGTTTAACCTATCAACAACAGTGCTCCAGTATTTAAATTGGAATAGGCATGCTTTTCTTTTGTAACTGTCTGAAGAAGCCTAAGGGTGAAAGCGCTAACAGTTTTATATCAATAAACTGCTTGGATTTTATACTACAGTTGGTGATCGTGTTTTGAACTGTTTTGAACTGATTTCCTGCATTTTAGTGCTTGAGGAGTCTATATTCTATCAGCCGTCAGACCCAGCGTATGGTGGTGTTTGTTTTTGCATTTATCTTTTATCCATTGCGATAGCTGGGTCTAGTTTCCGTAGTACCGTGTGGTCTTTGTTTTGTTATATATTTAATCTTAGTCTACTTGCACCGGACTAGGAGGATGGCGGATGTGGCTGTGACTAACATTGAACTACCGTATTCATTAAGGAAAGGAGAAGTGTCCAATCGTGGTCCAACAAACTTCCAAGACTATGTGAGAGGTGGAACTAACTTGCTGCTTTTGTATGAACCGCGATTTCCGAGGATAATCGGGACATTGATGGAGGGTCTGTGCTCTCTGTCACGGATGATTTGGACAAGTTTGAGAAGGATTTTATCAAACTTAAAAGGCTGCAGCTACAACGCCAGCATTTTGAGGCGTGCTTGGCAAAACGGATTATTCCACGTGGCTCGCATCCTTAAGATGCCTACTTCAGGTAACTTGTTTCCTGAGCTGCTATGTAAATGGCAGCTTAAATATAGAACTGAGTAACAATTATATGAAACTCCTTATAGAGTTTCATAAGCCAGAGGAAAAGGCTAGTAATGAACTGTTAATGATCTTTATTATAAGATCAAATCCAAGGACTGTGATGGGACTATTATTAAGTTATTGGAGAATGTTATAGACAATGTTAGCATGTTTGAAAGACGCCTTTTAGAATTGAAGAAAGGCAAAATCCTTAGGGACCTAAAGGATTTCCATAGTAATCATGTTTTTACTTGGCCTAGAACTGTTGCCAATGAACGAACTGTCGCTAATGAACGACCTGTTAACAGGGGGAATGCTGTTTCTTTTAATAGGAATAGGACTGATAATATGAATGATGTGAATGTGTTAAGTAATACTGTCAGACCAAATGTTGTTCTTGAAATACCTGTTGTCACTGAGGCGCCGGCTTCAGGCACCTCTAGTGCTAATGTTTTAGTTAATGCCTCAGTTTCTCCAACAGCTGTGGATGTTACAACAGCACCATCAGATGCTGTTGTTGATAGTAGTACTGAGAAGGTAGTGGTGCAAACAGTTGGGGTTACTGTACAGTCTCAGAATAATGATGTAGTGGTCAGGAGGAGAGCTTCCAATATGGTGAATTCTCTTAGTTTAGAGAATAATACTGAATCCACTTTTCACCCTTTCCCCATAGCACAAGATCGCTGACTAGGGAGGGGGAGGTCCCTGAGCCGTGGACGGCACAAGAGGAAAGGGTCAGCTTAACGTACTGGGTCCCACACTAAAAAAGATGTGGGAAAAGAACACAGCACGCTAGTAATTAACCTAGCTAGGAGAGTGTTAACACAGTATGAGTATGAGGTACTGAATAGGGGCCTCAATTTCATACCTACCAAATGTGGGGATTTAGTGGAATCAATAGTAGATTTGAAAACTTTTGTAAGGAATGTACAACTCAAAGTAGATTTCCAATCATCCCATGAAGAGGTGAGAGAAGTGAGATTTAAAGAGAACAGTGTGTATCAACCACAGTTACACCCTTTGTTAGACACCTACTCATGCCTGGTTGAGAATGATATCTATCAGTATTTTACTACTAACAGACGCTGTAGGTACTGCCTAATTTGAGTATGAAGCAGCGACAGGCCTTAGAGAATTTAAAACATGACCCTGAAATTGTTATTAGACCAGCAGATAAGGGTGGTCCTATTGTATTGATGGATACAGAGGCATCGTATTGTATGCAAACACTACTGACCACAGATTCATTTTATACGAAGGTTGATATGATGTTGGTGACAGAGAAGGTGTTTGCAGTTTATGGGATGTTGGATGACATGGTTTTGAACTATGACATCACAGATGAGCTTTATAATTATTTGAAGGTGAAGAATCCACGTATACCCATAATACAAGGGTTACCCAAGGTACATAAGTCTCTAGATCCACCTCCAATGAGACCTATTGTCTCGGGCAGGGATGGTTGACAGAACCGATGTCCATTTACATAGAATACTACTCTAGACCATTGGTAGACAAGTGTGTCCATATTCTTAAAGATAGCAAACAGTTTCTGATAGATTTGTATGATTTTATGAAGGATGTGGAACCTAATAACAAGTTTCTAATGGTAACGCTCGATGTGGTGAGTTTGTTTACCGTTATACCCAATGAGGTAGGGGTCCAGTTCTATCTTAACCACTTACATAAGAACTCTAGTTACACGAACAGGTTTATAGATTTGCTATCTTTGTTTTTGGAAACTGTACTCAC
>NC_056750.1:196114980-196304980 GCF_019279795.1 Protopterus annectens | reverse complement strand
CCAGATAACTGGCAGTACACTCTGTACTGTTCTTTCCCACCAACAAGCTTTGCAGGGAGACAGCTCTCTACTTGAGAATGATATCATTCACGCCTATGAATCACTTGTCATTCTAAATTACCCTGATGGTTCATTGAGACATTACTGTGTGTTATCATATGTTGTTTACAGAATTTGATAAGCAGTTACTTTTCTGTGCAAATCACTTCTTTTGCTACTGCAGGAGTGACAGGGAATTAAATGAAGGGCAAACAGCTTGCAAGAAAATGTCAGATTCAAATAGATGAGACAACCCAAGCTTGCAAGCACACACACATACACACAAACACACATGCATGTGCACACACAAGCATGCATGTGCCACACTCCTATGAATGTATACACATACTTGCATACACATAAATACACACATTGACTTGCACCCCCAAGGACATGTGCACACACACACACACACACACACACACACACACACACACACACACACACACACACACACCATTTCTTGCTGTGATTATTAACAGCCACAATACAGACACATTTATGGACAAGTTAAGTCGAGGTCAGCAGATGTCTGTTATGTCCCTAGTTAGGAGGAGCATTCATATTTTCAGACCTGATTTATGCCTGCACATGATGGCAGGTATGTCCCAGCTTTCAGGCCTGATTTACCACTTTATACTATTTTCTAAATTTCCATGTTATTTTTGAAGTTGTCTAGTACACAGAAAATTATGCTATACGAGCAATATATTAGTGACACCAATAATTTAAAGACAGGCACACATTTTGCATGTCCCTTTTTCTGAAGCGATCTTGTTTGTTGGAATTTGCAGTACTAAGTTTACTAATGTCTAGATATTTTACACGGTTTCTTTGATAATGTGCTTATAGTTTTTTCCATTATTTTTGTCACTCTTGGTTTTTTAAACATTTTTCTGAGTAGTATCCGGAATTTCTACTGCTAGCTGGAAGAGATAGTTGTTGTTTGGTAGTCACATTTTATGCTGACTAGATATCCAGATTTTTAGTTGTCTGTACTTACTTTTCAAGGGCCTTTGTTCCAGTTTTCAATGACTGCAGGTCAAGATGCATGGAGATTATACTATTCAGAAGTCTACTAATAAATCAAAAAAACAAGGCAGTAGTCACCCAAACCACAACTTGAACCAAAGAAACAAGGTGAATAGGCTACAACGATGCACAATGCCAGGTACTGCAATGGAGGTCAAGCAATAAACCAAATTGATTAACAGAAATTGAGCACTTTCATCATGTCCTATTTAGGACATGATCAGAAAATTCAGAATTTAGACTGACGATTGGGTTCTGGTCCCATTATTATATTTTTGTTTGAGACTGGACGTGTCTGCTTAAAATTTTCATTTCATTCCACCCACTCCACTAAATTTTAGTTATGATTATTAAAGGAACAAGGGCTCTGTAGACACTTTTTCCTTCTCGCACACGGACATACAGAAATAATAATTCCATTTGGTATTATTCATGGTAATATGCCTAATATTTAAGGAAATGATCATAACTGACAGCATGCAAGTGGCAGACTTCAAACAGCTAGCGCTTAACCATAGATGACCTTAAGCAGTCTTTGACTTGTTATTCCCACTTGGAGCGAGGAACAGAATCATTGTAACAGGACAGCTCACCGCCTTTGTGGTTCTGGTGTGGGACATCGAGCAGTGCCAGAGTGATAATGGATATAAAAGCAAAAGAAGCAGAAGATTCTCTATAAGCCTAGAAGCTGCCGGTAGTCCTTGATGTACAGTTGCAGCAAATATGAACAATGGAAAGGTGAACTCCTGTTACTAGCAATGTGTGCTGCCAAACTAGAAGGCAGAAATCCATAACACTAATGCAGCTCGCCTGCTCTGCTGTGTGGTCAAGTAGTTAGATATCCATCAAAGGCAGAGGAAGAAAAAAAAAAGCAGATAAAGCTTTCATTGCAAGATGAAGAACTGATTAAGAACACAGTCAGAAGTAATGACAAAGGCCTAACGCCACCGCACTGATGTTATGGAAAGAACTGCTTTGCTTGCAAGGCAACAAAGTTACTTTTACATATGTTGGAATTTTAACCCACTTACAAGCTATTAATAACAAAACTGTCTACATTAAATGCATGCACAGTATGTTGCATTTCGATGCTTATTTTGAAAACCAATGAAGATCTTGGAATAAGACAAAAAGCCCATTATCTCTACTCAGTCTCCACATAATATTCAGACATCAACTAACAGCACATTTAAGTTTAAAACCAAGCTGCACGGCACGGTAGGCATTCACATTTATGCCTCTGACGGTGAGTACTCAACTGTACCCCTGGAAATTTTGGTTATTTGATAGTCTTCCTGGCTGACTCAACTTTTCCATCTGTCTCTATCTCTGTAACTAGTAAGCGAAAACATTTTATGTTCCTGCTGCCAAATTTCAAACTATACAAGCATGTAGTCTGTCATTTCTTTGTGAGTTCTAAAACTGATATTCAGAGGCACAGTTTTTTGGATGTGGGGGTGTAATTACTTGCCATTATGATGAAACTCTGCACAGAACAGTTAAAATCATTTTGATGAGGTAAAGTTGCTTGTACAATAATAACTTGAAATACGATGGATGTGGTTTAGCTAATCATAGATTTTTTTAAGCCTGAAACAGCACAGACGTGGTTTAACTAACCACACACATACACACACACACACATATACAAACAAAGGTATATACTGCTGCCCAAAGGTCCGATCCCAGAAGGCGATAAACAATAGAACAAAAGAAACATGGTAGGACCACCAAAGCTATAAAATCCAGTTTATTCCAAGAATAAAACTAAAAGGATAAACGCTTTCACGTGGGGTAACCATGCTTCATCAGATCTCAAAATACAAAGTCAAACACTCAGTTTAAATAACAGAGCTAAATGCTAATTAAAATCAATTAACATCAAATTAAGATTAAAAGCATGAGCACATCAATTAAGTAGTTAGAAAACTACTGCAAAAACTCACTTAAAGGGCCGTGCCTCTAAGGCAGGCTTAATACTTATATAGCTATTCAAACCTGGATAAATATGTGCACATAACCTAAAAATCCACTTTAATTCAACAGATTCAAGAAAATAGATTCAAGATAATTATTGGCATTACTCCCTCTTGGATTATTAAACACCAGTTGCAGTACCTTAAAACTAAAACTGTGTGTATTAAATTCAAAAATGTGCTTGGCCAAAGCATTCTGTATGTTAAGATTCTTAATATCATAAAGATGGTTATAAATCCTGTCTCTCAACCTTCTAGATGGTTTGCCAACATAAAAACATTTACAACAATTGCAATTAGCAAGATATACTAGTTTGCAGTAGTAGCATGAAATCTGGGAAGAAATTTAAAATCCAAAATGGGGTGAAAAAAGAGTTGTGTTGCATTTATTACTCTGCACATATTACAGCGTCTGCAAGGAAAAGTGCCAAAACTTAGGCTCTTATCTTGCTGAATGTGTTGCCTCACATCCCTACTTAAAAGTTGTTTTAGATTTAAATTATTCTTATATATGAAACCTGGGACTTCAACAATGTCAACTGTAGTAGGATCTATAGTCAATATGTGCTAATTCCGTCTAATAATTTCAACCATAACTGCATTATCATTGGCATATTTTGTTATAAAGCTAAGTTATAATACATATATATATATATATATATATATATATATATATAGATCACGGTACAGTGAGGACATGGGAATATTCCCTTTTCTCCCCTGTAGTGCAATTTCGATGTTAGTATAAGTAGCGGGGATGTGGGGCATAGCCCCCTACTTTGGGGGTGCAGGGGAGCTTGCCCCCTGGCATAATTGTATTTGTTGTATTTGTTTTTTTTTTGTTTTTATTCTTCTACCTTTTTGTTTGGTGACGTGTTTTTTGTGAAAGTGCTGAACTGGACTTGTTTATCTGGAATTCGCTGAAGTGAGCTTTTGATGGGTCAAAGTAGACCCACATATATGTGTATATGTATATATATATATATATATATATATATACATATATATATGTGTATGTATGTATGTGTGTGTATATATATATATATATATATATATATATGTATATATATCTATATAGGTTTACTATTATAATTTCGCCGTGCACGGCTATGAAGTGTTCGAACAACATATGTTTGAATACTTCATATTTCGGCAGGTTATGTGAGCAAATGTTATTATTGCGAATAGACTGTGCATTCGCAATTATAATGTTCGCTCATGTAAGGGGATCGCGGTACAGTGCGGCTAGGGAAATACATCCCTTTCCTCACTGTAGTGCGATCTCGGAGTTGGAATATTAAGTTGGGGGTGTGTGGGGGGTGCAGGGTGGCTTGCCTCCCTGCATAAACGTGAGTTTAGGCTAGTTAGTTAGGGAGTTAAGGGAAGGGTGGGAGCGACATTTTCAACATTAACAGCTGTTTTTCGACTTTAGGAATGTTCGGAATTGTGTACTTTCGGCGAAACACTTCGCTGATAAGTAAATTTTTTAAAAATTTTCGATATAATGATAGTAAACCTATATATATATATATATATATATATATATATATATATATATATTTTTTTTAATCTTTAGCTAAAACACATCCATTCTCATTCAGGTTATTTTTGTACCAGCAGCACTGTAACACTATCACAGCAAACTGATTTTAACTTTGCTAAACAAAGTCTTAGCATAATGACAAGAATTATACAACCTTGCACAAGAAGAATGCACTTTCAAATGTCTGTTTTAGAACTGGTAAAGAATTTTTGGACAGAATAGACATGTAACTGGAAATGTGGCATGAGGACCATAAAATGGTTTCTTGACCCCCGTCAAAACCCATTCTGTGAACACTGATAGGCTAAATGGGCTTATGAAAAGGGATGTTTTATTTAAGGACAATGTAGGGGACATTCCCAACTACCTCTGCTGTCGCCATATCCCAGTGCTAAGATATAACAATTTCATTAGAAATCTGATTAGTCAATCAATGCTGCAAAAATGAATTCTACTGAGTCCATCTGTGATCAGACGAATAAAAGAGTCCATGAGCTATTGGTTCTTTAGCTGTCCTGATCAGATGATCCTGTGCTGTGACAGGGATGAAGTGTATGAAGATGGACGTTAAACATCTGGGTCATGGTGAGTAAGTCTGACAGCATTAGAAACTTTAGCATGTCCATTTTGCTGTATGGAAGGAAATTGTTTAATTTAGGATTAATACTGACTTCAGTAACGGATTATGGTCTTGTTAATATCACACAGTTAAATTTATGTTTTATAGTGGCTAACTGGCTAAGAATTATCTGCCACAGGATCAGGTATCCTTTGTGATCTATAGTTACCATGCATATGGAGTCTGCACACTGTGTCCATGTTGATTTTCTCAGGGTTCTGTACTTTTTCCAAACTTCACAAAATAAGTTGCTTGACTGTTCATTTTAAGTTATTTCACAGCTTTTTAGGGGTTTTAAGGCAATTTGGTTTTCTGATCATCAATATTTTGCTAATATCCTCTATCAGGCTGTACGGCATTTCTGTAGGAGTGCCAGGGTAGTTAGTCCTTGGGTAAATTTGAAGGCACACATCCAGTCATCCAGCTTCTGCTAAAAGATGATTATGTGATATTATCGGATGGCACAGTGGTGCAGCAGTAGCATTGTTGCCTCACAGCAAGAGGTTCTCCGGTTCGATTCTTGGCCTGGGTGCCTTCTGTGTGGAGTCTGCATGTCCTCCCTGAATTCGTGTGGGTTTCCTCTGGGTGGTCTGGTTTCCTTCCACATCACAAAGACGTGCATCTGGAGTGTTTCTCCCCGGGCCTCTGCTGAAAATTGGCTTTGTTCCAAGTCGGACTTTCCCGGTTAACAAATGTTAAATAAAAAAAATAAATAAAAAAAAAAAATAAAATGTGTCAGCATTGCTTAATCTGCAGGAGCAGTTAATTCCAGAAGAGGGGGTGGGGTAAGCTGCTTAAGGAATATATTTTTCCATTGCATTATCTGCTGGTTATGATTATAGCCCTGGTTCTAGTGTTTGCTAAGCTATTAGACTTGCAGGAATATAGGTGATCAAGGCCAACAAGGTTTTTAATGATGTGGTAGGAAATGGCTTAGTGGTTAAGGTCTTTGCCTCCCATGCACAAGGTACAAGGTTCGATCCTGACCTCCGACCAATGCCTGTTTGGAGTTTGCATGTTCTTCCTGTGCCCCCATGGGGTTTCTCCCATGTCTGAAAAACATGCTGAGTGTTTCCATCTTAAACTCACCAATGAATGGAGCTGTGGGCAATAGCACAGATTCTACATGGTGCCCTATAGGGGGAAGAGTTGTACAGACCAACCCCTTTGGGCATCTACTCAGGATAGGAGAACACAGATCAGACTGCATACCGTGGCAGGGCTAGCCACTCAATGGTGTAAAATATGGCTCTAGGTGATTCGGTCATGTTGACTAATGTCGCCAAAATGGGCATGGGTAGTTATCGGTGATAAGTGGGTTGAGGACCCAGGCTACTCTCACCCATGCCAGGGACCCTTGCTAATGGTGGGAGGGGTATATGTGCCCCTATTGGCCAGTGTGTGCCTGCCATAAAGCCCAGCAGTCTTGGGCCAATAAGCTACTGGCTGACCAGTGGCTGGTTGCCCAGCCTGGGTTACCTGGGATAGCTCTGCTGAGCGAAAGCTGGAGGTAAAACCAACCAACCTGCCAAATGTGAACTGAGAATTGCTACTTTTAATGTAGGTTCACTGACAGGATGCAGCTTGGAAGAGGATGACATGATGATAAGTAGGAGGCTGGACATCCTATGTATCCAAGAGATGAGATGGAAGGGCAGTGCAGCACAACCACTTGGCTTGGGATCCAGACTCTACTACTCAGGTGGGGGACAGGCTAGAAATGGTGTAGGAATTGTGGTGAGAGAGAGGCTTCAGAAGGCAGTGGGGGATAGCATCAGAATTACTGAGAGACTCATGGAAATCAGACTCCAGTGTAATGATTGGGCAATATTCATAATATCAGCATATGCCCTACAGCAGGGTTGTGATAGTGAGGAAAAGAATGCATTCAGACTGCAGCTTCAGTAGCTACTAGATAAAGCAGGACAACATGAATTGGTGTTGATAATGGATGACTTGAATGCACATATCGGGACAGACAGAACAGGATATGAGAACTGCCTGGGTCCACATGGGTGGGGTAACAGGAATAAAGAAGGAGAAGCCATTCTAGACTTTTCTCTGGCAAATGGCTTGATAGTAGCCAACACATGGTTCAGAAAGAGAGACAGTGACAAGATCACATACAAGAGTAGCCAACATGCAACTCAGGTGGACTTCCTCCTAGTAAGGAAAAAGGACTGGGATAGAATCCATGATTGCAAAGTCATCCCCAGTGAAACAGCTGGCCCACAGCATAAACCATTAGTTGCCACAATCAGCTGCAAGCAGTGGCCAGAGAAGGATCTAAGGTCAACAGAGACCAGGCTGAAGACGTGAAAGTTGACTGGAGAGAAAATACAGCAGTTCAAGGAATTACTCAGGGCTCTAGCACCCCAAGAAGAGGAGGAAATAGGTGGCATTGAAGAGGAGTGGCAGTGCCTAAAAACAGCATGTGCTAGGACTGCAGAAAAGATTTGTGGCTGAGCCAGGTATGGAAATAAGGTACATAAGGAAAGCTGGTGGTGGAATGCAGGAGTCTAGGAAGTCATCAAAAGAAAGGAGGAGTGCAGGAAGAAATGGGACATAGAAAAGACTGACCAGGCTAGGAAGGACTACTGGCTGAAAGAAGTTGCAATAGCAAAGAATAGGGCATTGGAGGCACTCTACCAACTTCTGGAAAGTGACTCAATAAAGGGCACAAAGAAACTATATCAGGTTGCAAGGCAAAGACAGAAAGATAAAGAAGATAGTCAGACACCCTTTATAAGGGATGCAAGCAACAACCTGCTTACCAGTCCACAGGACACCAAAGGCAGATGGAAGGAGTACTCCCCCAGCTTCTGAATGAAGAAAACCCCACAGAAGCTGTACTCCCCCAGAAACAGCCTACGATGAGAGATGAAGAGTAACCCACCTTAGAAGAAGTAAGAACAGCACTATGGAAGATGAAGCCAGGGAAGGCAGCAGGCTCAGATGAGTTGACGGCAGATATGATAAAGATGCTGGGTGAGATAGGGGAGAAATGGTTCCTGATGGTACTAATAGCAGTGTGGAGAGAAAGGTATATCCTAGATGACTGGAGAATAAGCATACTTGTGCCAGTGTACAAGAACAAAGGGGACATCAAGTACAGAGGGATTAAACTCCTACCACACTGCATGAAAGTTCTGGAGAGAGTGATTGATAAACGGATAAGGAGAGTAGTAGAATGCAAGATGGGAGATGAACAGTTCAGTTTCCGATTAGGATGCAGCACAACTGACCCGATGTTCACACTGAGAAAGATACTTGAGAAGAAGCTAGAAATGATTCCTAGACTTGGAGAAAGCATATGACATGGTCCCAGTAAAGCTAATCTGGGCAGTACTGCAGTGGTTTGAAGTCCCAGAAACATTGGTAGAATTAGTGCAGGCTATGTACAAGGACCCAGTGACTCAAGTACGAACAGTGTTCGACCTCACCGAGGGGTTCCCAGTGGGAATGGGTGTACATCAGCGTTCAGCTTTGAGCCCACTGATGTTCATATTGGTGATGGACTACATTAGCAAACAGGTTGGAGGGGACAGATCAACAAAGATGCTGTATGCAGACAATGTGGCAGTACAGGCAGACTCTGAGCTAGAACTTTAGCAAAGGATAGCAGAATGGAATGCAAATTTGAAGGCAGACAGGGTAAAACTAAGCACAGATAAGACAGTGGTAATGGCAGCAAATTGGGGAGATCAGAAGAAGCTGAGAATAGAGATAGAAGGGAAGACAATGGAACAGGTAAACAGCTTCAAGTATCTGGGAGGGGTGGTTGAGGAGAAGGGTAGTCTGAATAAAGAGGTCAAAGCTAGAATCAGAGGGGCTGCAGCCAACTGGCATAGAGTATCAGGTGTAGCCTATGACAGAAGAATGCCAAAGAAGCTGAAAAGCAAGGTGTACAAGACAGTGGTGCAACCAGTACTACTGTATGGTACAGAAACCTGGGCAGTAAAGGCAGAACAGTTGAAGAAGCTAGAGGTGATGGAAATAAAGTGCCTGAGAAAGGTGGTAGGATGCACACTGTGGGACAGATGAAGAAATGAGGACATAAGAGCAGAAGTCAAAGTAGCTCCAGTTGCAGAAAAGATCAAAGAGAACAGTTTACCGTGGTTTGGGCACCTGTGTAGAAAAGCAGAAGACAATCTGGTGAGGATGATTTGGGACAGACAGGAAGAAAGTAAGAGGGAGCAAGGATGTCCAACAAAGAGGTGGATCGATTGTGTGAAAGAAGATCTGCAACAGTCAGGCATGAGTGTTGAAGAAGGCAGGAGTGTGGCACTGAATTGGGAGAGCTGGCGACAGTTAACACGCTACCCGACACCATGTAGGAAAAAATGGGAAAAAGGGGGATGATGATGATGATGATGTAGGAAAGGTACAGTCCTTGACTTAAGAATATATAAGATACTGTGTAAAGGAATATAGTTTCTAAATTGTCATGGAAACTCAAGGTCTTTAAACATAGAATCATCTTAGTTAGAAACCTCTGAGGCTTCTCTAGTTGTTTGATATATTGAATGAGGTGCATCCAGAAGGGGGCATTGACCTCTATAACTGGGTTAATTAATGCTGATGAAAAGGGAACAATGACATATTTAGATCTGGATAATGCACCTTTGGCTAAATAGAAGTATTTTCTGACTATAGCTGCCACATGATGATTGAAGGAAAGGGAAATGACACCCCTGGTAACCAGGTACCTAACTACATTTTTGTTTAGTAGTAGTGCAGCATTGTTTATACTATATGTTGAGGGTAGGGGTTATTTGACAAGTTAAATAATAGTAAACTTTTCACATTTAATTTGAGGCCAGTTTACTAGAACAGGTATTTATTAGCTGGAGTGCTTTTTGAAGGGTCCTGGAGTTAGAAGGAGTCTTGACAGTAATACTCAGTTTAAAGTCATCTGCAGACTTAGTTAATCAGAGGCCTTGCTTTTAGCTTGGAGATCAAAGACGTAAATGCCAAAAGGAGGAGTGCTAATACTGAGCCATTCACTGCTTACCTTCATACTTTTACATGAAGCACCTGCCATATGAACTGTGTGGGTTCTGTCTTTTAGCCAGTCTGCTACCCCTGTTACCACATAAGGATCTATGTTAAAATCATTTATCTTGCTTACAAGGCCTACACATTATTTGATGGCAAATGTTTTGGCTAGATCAAGAGCTGTATCAACAACATGACCATTGTTAACAGCCTATGTGACCCTCTTGAAGACGTTAATTAGAGTTAATAGGCAGGATCTCTCCTTGATGAAGCTGATCTGTTGAGGGTATAGCTTAATGAAATTTTTGACATCATAATTGATGACATCAGTTGTAATACACTGTATAGCTTTGCAGACCAGGCTTATAAGGCTGATGAATCTATAATTACCGAGGTCTGTGGTAAGGTTGCCTTTTTGGAGAGGTATTACCACAATAGTTGAACATAATGCAGGAACAAATCCTGTGGCCAAGCTTATGTTAAACAGCTTCAGGAGAGGTTAAATAAGGACGTGCTTGAGGTTATTTATTAAACACCAAGGATTGCTGTTAGGGCCCATAGGGGAATTATTTTTGGTCGCTGATAGCACCTCTTCAGAACATATCCATTGTTGATAATAGGGGATGTAAGAGATTCTGGGATATATAGAATTTGTATAGATGTTTCAGGGGCTGAAATTTGCACTAAACATATTTGTAAATATATTGGCAGAGTCTAGTGGGTGATTCAATTTAGGATAACTAGTAAGCATTGGAGGCTGTTGTTCCTTAGTTTCTTACCATAACTAAAGAAGGACTTATCTTTAGTTTCAGAAGCTATTCTATGTTCATGGGTTGCTTTACTATTCCTAATAACATTTTTCATTTACCTGATAACATTTTATACTGTCCTTGTTATGAATGTTTTGGATCTGCTGTATAACTTAAGGATTTTATTTCTCTTGTTGTACAGTTTATTTAGATAGGTGGACCACCAGAATGAGTTGTATTTGAATTCCTATTGTATTTTGCTCTGTTTGGGGTTGTTAATTTTATCTATTTGCATAAGTGAGTGTAGAACTCCTCTGTGAAGCTGACTGCTGTGCCAGTGTCTGAACTGGTGCTGTCATAGATGAATTCTGTGGTTTCATCACATAATTGTATGAAGTTTGCCCCATTTGAAGTCCTTAGATTCAGACATGTTGGTTACATGGTCTTTAGAGATTTTGAAGGTAAATACCACAAACTTATTTTCTGAATTAACTAGGAAAGGAATTACCAGGGGAATAGGGCACATAGATGCTATTTTGTGAGGTCTAGATTTGCAATCTTATATCTTCTGGTGGGTTTATTAACTATCTGTTCAAGGGTATTTTTGTTTATTAAGTCCGAAAACTTCTGGGAATACTCCGTATTAGAGGTAAAGTTGTTCCAATTAATTATGGAGGAGTTAAAGTATCCTAGAATAATGAAGGTCTTGTTAATAGGGAGTTCTTTGAATAATTTGACAAATCTATTAAGATTAAATGGGAAAATTGAGAGTATCTAGTAGTATGCTCTAAGTCATTAGTTTGTTTTGTTTATGATGACCTGGAGTTCTGTGAGTTCTGTTTGTGGATCTCAGAGAATCTAAATATGGAAACACTACTGCAGTTGCCATCAGGCCAGAAAGTATGGTGGGTTCAAAACCCAGGTGTGAAGGGAGTGCTTTCTTTACATTTAAACTAAGTCTTAGTAATTTCACAAATATGGATATGCTCCAGGTGCAGGAGAACCTCAAAATCAGGAAATTTGTTGTTGAGACTTCTGGCATTGAGAAGAATCACCTTAGTGTGGTTCAAATTACAGTTTGATGAATTTGTTGCGTCAGAATACCTGTTAACTGGACTCTGCTAAAAAGGTGCTATGGAAGCAGCAAAGACTTTAGTCAGTATGTAAAAATCTTTGAACAAGACATGCAAGCCATCTCTTCTGAGCAAGAAGACTACAAATGAAAACCAAAAAGATGGTGGACTCTCTCCTGTGAGGAGGAGACACTAGAAACCTTGTGGTTAAACTGTTACTCTGCACAACAATAGTGTGTTGCCTTCTAGGAATACTTTGTTTAGTTTTATACACAATACGTTAGCAAGGAGAATGCATTACTGTTGAGGGTACAGAAGAAGGCATCAAAAAGTAGCAAACAGAATGGCTTTTCATTAGTCTACAAAGATTAGGATTCTGTAGGCTGGAAACATGCTGGATAGATAGGCATGACGGGGACGCAAAGTATGGCGGGGACTATGAAGGTGGTAAGCTTGGAACATCAGCTGCAGACTAAAAGAACCAAATTCTGCTTGGACTCCAGATGAACTTTTTAACAGACAAAGTGGCCAGCGCATGGAATGATCTGGTGGTAGGCAGTGGAAGTACAGTTAGAGTCAATGAAGCTTGAGACAGGTGGTAGGGTGCAACATACAAAGGGAAGAAACATCATCAGAGTGCTGGCTGCATAACATAGGCAGACTAGAAAGGCAAATTATATTCTTCTGCCAATGGTTGCATGTAAATAGCATATATATGGGTCTACTTTGTTTTGTTGAATCTCATTTCACCCTGACCACATCACTGAAAACACAAATTACTGAAAACTCATTTCAGTGAATCTCATTTCACTGAACTGAATTTAGTAAATATGGCACTGTGTAGAGTACTGTAAGGCAAGTAAAAGGTATATACCCTTTTCCCCACTGTGGTGCAATCTTGGAGTTAGCACATATAGTTAGGGGGTGTGTGGGGAGCACAGCCCCCCACATTGGGGGGTGTAGCCCCCTACCTTGTTTTATATTGTATTTTACCAAAAACTTCAAAACAATACATTTTAAAAAATAGACATGCATAGTTCCAACACCAATTACTAACTCTCTCCAGAAGACAATATGTACTCAAACTAAGTGGGGTCTGTGCCCCCCACCTCCCCATCTATCTATATACATACGCACACACACACATATATATATATATATATATATATATATATATATATATATATATATATATATACACATACACTAACTCCAGGATTGCACTACAGTGGGGGAAAAGGGCATATACCTTTTAGTTGCCTTACAGTACTCTACACAGTGCCATGTATGCTAACTGCAGTTCAGTGAAATGAGATTTAGAGAAATGAGTTTTCAGTAATTTGAGTTTTCAGCAAAGTGGTCGGGGTGAAATGAAATTCAATGAAACAAAGACATATATACATATACATATACATATACATATAATATATATATGTGTGTATATATATATATATATATATAATATAGATATATATATATATATAATATATATATATATATATATATATATATATATATAAATAAATACATAAATATATATATATATATATATATATATATATATATATATACACACACACACACACACACACACACACATATATACATATTATATATATATATATATATATATATATATATATATATATATAAACTGAACAGGCAAGAACAGACTACTGAAAAACAAAATTAGAGAAGAAACCACGCAGTAGCACCAAACGAAATGATTAAGCCCTTTTCGTTTATTCCAGTAAACAAACTTCTTCAGATCAAGTAAAACAAAAAGTCACAGTTTAAATACTCTCTGGGCTGGTACTTACAAAGTCAATTAACTACTTAAAGTAAAAGCTGACTTACTAAACATGCCCTGTTTAAGAACACAACTAGACTAAAAACTGCTTTTAAAGTGAAAGCTAAAAATCGAAGTAGTCAGACTAAAAATACAGCTAACGTTGTCCATAAAAAATGTATATATCTAGCCTACTACTGTGCTAGTAAGACAAAAAAGTGGTAATAACAATTACATAAAAACTCCACTGATATTTATAAGACTGAATTTATACTAATACGTGTGTTGGTACACTGAACTGTGTATGTTAAAGCACATCTGGTGTGAAAAACATAATTGGTAATAAATAATATACCAAAATAAAACTTCAAATTCTCAGCAAAAAATAACATCAAATCACTAAACCAAAGTGCTCAAAGGCATTAGACCAAATCACACAAGACTTTAGGGGTGTTCCTCTCCCACTTAAGTTAGAAGAGCGAGAGCTGTTTTGGCAAATCAGACTCAATGCATATAGCTCACCAGGTTTGAATGAGAATTGTTCTTTAAGTAGTGTTCTTAAACTTAGGAGCCTCAACAGGTACGCTGTGTTAGGTTACTTTTCACACTAGCACAATTCAGTTATTCTAATGCCTTTGAGCACTTTGGTTTAGTGATTTGATGTTATTTTTTGCTGAGAATTTGAAGTTTTATTTTGGTATATTATTTATTACCAATTATGTTTTTCACACCAGATGTGCTTTAACATACACAGTTCAGTGTACCAACACATGTATTAGTATAAATTTAGTCTTATAAATATCAGTGGAGTTTTTATGTAATTGTTATTACCACTTTTTTGTCTTACTAGCACAGTAGTAGGCTAGATATATACATTTTTTATGGACAACATTAGCTGTATTTTTAGTCTGACTGCTTCAATTTTTAGCTTTCACTTTAAAAGCAGTTTTTAGTCTAGTTGTGTTCTTAAACAGGGCGTGTTTAGTAAGTCAGCTTTTACTTTACGTAGTTAATTGACTTTGTAAGTACCAGCCCAGAGAGTATTTAAACTGTGACTTTTTGTTTTACTTGATCTGAAGAAGTTTGTTTACTGGAATAAACGAAAAGTGCTTAATCATTTCGTTTGGTGCTACTGCGTGGTTTCTTCTCTAATTTTATATATATATATATATATATATATATATATATATATATATATATATACATATATTCGTGAGCCTAAGCCTAAAGAACACTAAGCCTTTTAGATCAGGGAGGTCAAATTCAAAAATGCTCAGATGCCTTTTAAGAAATGGAATGGACAGGGAAGAGGGTAGAAACAAATTCTTGTTTTCTTCAAACATGTGTCCTGGAAGGAATGTATTAAGGAATTTCCAGCCTGAAGGTAAAATTAGGCCATAAGCTGTTACTGATGTGCAAAGCTGGAAGATGACCCTGAAGTTAGACAGAGGAGAGCCATTAAACAGAATTTGCATATGTTTGTGTGTCAGAACTTATCCAGCAACTGTGTGTATTATTTTGCTTTAATTTTTTTGTATGAAAAATATTTGCAAATGATAATTGTGTTTGTTTCAACTTTTATGAATAACTGGATTTTATGTCTTTTATTTTTACTCTATTTTCTGCAAAGAAATCAGTTTTTGTTATCTTAAGTAAAACAAACATATCATTCCTTCTAAGCAAGCTGTTTCAAAAGACTGGCTTGTTATCTGAACACTATTGAATGCTACACTGGTGGAGAATGCAGATATAAAAAACAGTTTTATGTAAATATCATTTTGTGACTAAGCAAAATGTCTCTGCTTGAGTTTTTCCCCATTATAACAAGTATTAATTTTCTGATCTGCTCTACATATATTTTCCTGACACAGAAAGGCAAACTTTGCTGGTGAAGGAGCAATTACTGATCAGAATCATAGCTAGGATGAGGTGTTGGAGCAGCAGCACTAGGAACAAGATGTTATGGGGCACTATTAGAAGATTGCAATCTATAAGTAGTGCAGTATCATTATTCATGAATTCAGAAATGGCAGTACAGAAATGAATTTTCATTGCAATTTTGTTCATGACTGCAGGACTGAAGAACTTCAATACTTCACATGTGGTAAAAGATATAGATGCTTGTTATAATTTTAAATGTAGAAGCAGGACTTTTCCTTTGCTATTGAACTTAGAGCATAGAAGCAGGACCTAGCTGGCTCCTAGGATTAGGACTGCCAAGCAGATCAGAATGTACCTTTTTCTTTTATTTCTCAACTTGGAGCAAAGTAATTTTGAGACATGGCTGGCTCCTAGGTTTATGAAACTCCTTATAGAAGGAAAAGAAATGCTTTGGGCTGTGAAAATCTGTCTGACTATATGGAGAGTTGATCCAAAATTAATCCTTTTGGTAATGTGAAGGGTTTTTGAAGGAAGTACGGCTGCTGTTCTGGTTGTGTATTACTCTGAAAGTCAAAGCCGTGTGTGCACTGAACTTCAGCCACTAAATCCACTACAAAAATAGAAAGACTTCTTGAAGTCTTTGTGAATTCTCACAGGGATTCTCAGTAAAGGAGCATCACTACTCACCCTACAGCACCAGATTACTGCAGCTATGAACCAGCAGCTCACCTCACTGCAAGTCTCAAATGCCAGTGTCCCTCTAAATTAACTAAGCCAGTAGTATGGTATGGGGCCTAACTAATGGCCTTTGAAAGGTTTGCAGTTCAAGAAGAGTGGTCTCAGGCTGAGTGGTGGTCTCAGGCTGAGTGGGTAAGACTTCTATTACTTTACCTGCCTCTAAACTCACTGAAGACATAAAAGGTTTAAATGATGCTGATACCTATGACTAACTGAGACTTAAATCAAAGATTCTTGCAAACACGTAGTGATGCCCTGCCTCAGGCACAATCTCTAAAGTTTTATAACTGGACATTTAACATGGATAGACATGTAAGGCTTCATATTGTTGACCTACTGCATATTTTAAAGCTTTATTTAGAATCTCATATGAACAATATAAGCAACATTTTAGAAAACTTGGATGTAGACCAGTTTAAATGGGCACTTTATAGTAATTTAAAAGAATGGGTATTCCAAAGTGACTCTATAAGTTTTATGAGCAGCTATTTTTTTAAACATAAACTTTATTTACTTTCAAACTGTTACTGTACTGTTAACAATTTCTATGTTACTAGCAGAACACTTATTCTTAAATGAATTTCCAAACCTTAGATTTGCATGCTCCAAGGGATAATAGGAAGCCTTTGCCTGACTATACTGTTTTGCCTATAAACAAAAAAGAACGGTCAGCATCTAAGATGATTTGCTTTAAATTATCTTAAAAGTGTATATTGTCAGTATTAAACAGTTACTAACAATAATACTATGTTCCTCAAAACAGCTGACGATAATCAGAAAATTGTACCTAAAAGCATGCTTATGAAACATGAACCTATGGAAGGCATTAATACTTAATTACTACATGTGTAAAATCTCTTTTCTGTTATTGTGTTATAACTAAACGTGTTAAACATAATATTGCAGTTGACAAAAATAAAAAATGCAGGGATTGCTATACTCAGGGAGTACTATTTGGAAAAAATGTAACACTAAAAAGTTTGTTTAGAAACAATGGTATATTCAGGAAAATTATTGGCCTTTTCAGAAAATAATATAGACACATCTGAAGTGAATGCACTGAAAATGAAGATTACACGTATTTATACTCCTGCATTATGACCTAAACAATGGGTAAAGTGCTTATGAAGCTAGACATTGAATGACATGGTGCTTCTGAAACACTTCAAAAGTCCTGACACACACACACACAGATATATAACTGGATAGATAACTCAGTAACATTTATGTTTTGTGCGGTTTACCCGGATACTGACATGGAAATTTTATTGGGTGAATATTTTGCATTTAAATGAACTAGCTATTAGAAAAAAAAGAGTGAACCTAAACAAGTGGGAGGCTTAACAGTGAAGGAACAATGAGACACAAATTGCTAGGTACAAATCTGGTTGCCTTATAAGGTGCAGGAATCTTAAAAAGATGTTGAAAGCAATTCAGAGTATGGTATTTTGCAATAATGAAAAGCAAAACATACTGCTTACATACGGTTTTCATAAATGAGACTATTTTTGTAATTGTGAATTGCCCTGCATTGAAAGCTATATGAAGAGAGCTGTATTGCTTTTGAAATGCACTGCTTTGGTAGAAACTGTATTCAAGCAAAAGTGTGCATAGTTTGTATGTGTGTGTGTGAACGCACATGCATGCACATGTGCACACACATGCAAGCCTGGCTTGTTAAGTAGTAAAAGCAAAAGAAAGAAGGAAAGATACCCTGTGTAGACAATGCTTAGAAAGGATGGACGTTTATATGGAACTAAATCATACTAAGTCCTTTCTGACTCTGAAGCTTTTTCTTATTGAGCAGTAGTGTAAAATATGTGGCAAAGTGTATGTGTGGCATGTCTGACTTTCTGAGTAGTACATTTTTCATACTGAGAAACTGTTACACTGACAAGAAAAAAATCCCACTATCCATACAGAGACATGTTCCAGCAATAAATGTCAGTCTTCAAGGTAGTTAAAGGATTGGTTAAAAAAAAAATAAAATTTATGCTGATGTCATAGTAGTGACTTGCGTTAAATGTGCACATAGTAAAATTGCTTTACCAAAGCAAAGTCTGGTGGCATTTTTTGGAACTATAAAAATATGAAGAGCACCGGAATAGATGATGATGAAAAGTAGAATATGGGTATTAAATTATGTAATGTAGTTAAGAAACACAGCAACTATACTTGTATAACAAAGTACAAACCAAGAAGAAGAAGGAGACAGTCTCGCAACACTGCATAGCTCTGTAAGATAAAATAAATGGGAAGCCAGTTTCAGACCAAAGCTAATCTTGAGTGTTTACATACCAAAAAGGAGAAATTGTGACAAGAGCTACAAAAAATTAAAAATCCTTTGTTTGATGTAAAACTAAAATATCAGAATTTACAAACAGTGAATGTACCAGCACTTCAAGTCTGTCTTGGTATCTGAGGTCTTTAAGCCAGTGATCTTTTGAGTTAGAAACTCTGGGGTTTTTCTAGCTTAGTGGTATGTTTGGATAGATACATGCTAATAAAGAGTATTGTATTCTATAAATGGTCTGGCCACAGTGGAGTATAGAGGGATAATGACTTGTTTTGGTGTGGATGTGATACATTTACTTATTAACTGGGCAGGATAGAAGGATGTCCTTACTGTTGCTTTTAAGTTGTAGTCAAAGGATAGGAAGTTGTTTATGACGGTGCTGAGATCTCTGACTATATAAGTCTGTAGTGGGGTGCTCTCTACACTGCAAGTTATTGTTTTGTGTATCAAATGGAATGATGCTGTATGTCTTCATTTAGATAAATGATTTTCATGGCTTAGACCTTGTAGTAACATGGTATCAGATGCTGAGAAAATGACAGTATTCTTCTTGTGGTCTTCATCAACTTTGTTTACCTGTATGTCTGAGTTGGTGATTTGTAGATCTGAGAATTAGATAAGTAGATTCTGAAAAGGGGTTCTAATACTGAGGTTTAAGGAATGCCACCTTTTTTTTTTTGCTTTCTGAGGTGGGATTTGCTGCTTTCACTATGTTGGTTCTGTCTGTCAACTAAAAATAAAAAAAAATAAATGAAAACCAGTGCTGAAAGCCCACAGGGTGTCAAACGTGCAAACAGATTGATACCAGCACTATCGAAGCACCACTCAGACCACCAACTTACGTTGACGTTCCTATAAACACAATCTTTAATCACTGGAAAACAGACTAAAACACACAAAACAAATTGCAAAGACCATTAAAGGCTTAACTGAAATCACAGTGTTTTTCATCTTGCAACCATTGAGACTTCTTCAGCTAATCCTATGCAGTTCATTTCAGCTCTTTAAATAGTAACATTAACTAATGAAATCAGTTAGAATCACACAAAATTGGCACCTAATTAAAGCTAAAAACCCTAACTAAAATTGCATTCACATTTCTTATACATTATAAGCAACTTATGTAATAAATCCTAAAAAACTTCCTAATGCATTTATAAAAAATCTTTAAAATGCTACATTAAAATGGAGGCACTTAAAAAAGAAAATAATATATCTTTATATATATATATATATATATATATATATATATATATATATATATATATATAACATAGTGTCCTAGTGTGATTATCACTGTCTGTCAACTAGTTTGATATCCATTTCACAACATAAAAGCCTTTAAGCTGATTTGCAATTCAGCATGTGAGATAGTTTCAAAGGCTTGGTCAAGTCTAGGTACGCTGAATGAACTGCAAGGCAGTTATCCACAGTTTGAGTGACTTTCTCAGAAAGGTTTAACAAGTTATGAATATATGATTTATCTTTGACAAAACTATATTGTTGTAAGTCTAGAACAATAAGATTTTCATATTCCATCATCAGATATAAGATGTTCCACATATTTGTAGCTTAGACTTGTTAGGCTGATGGGCAATTGTTTTAGGGATCTAATGTAGGGTCCCCCTTTATGAGGTACATTGTTAGCCATTTTCCATTACTCAGGAACATTCCCTGTAGAAATTCTTAAGTTAAGCAGTTTAGTAGGGGTCAGAGAGAACATGCTTAACGCTATTGATTAAGCAACCAGGTATATTACAGGCTTTAAAGATTGCAGTTAGATCATTTTCCATAATAATCTTTGGGGAAGACACACTGAGAAATGTGTGAATCTCTTGATGACTGCTTCTGGTATAAAGTTGGTACTAAATTTATCTTCAAGATAGCCATATCTTTAGGGTCAAAGTGGGTAATACCATTATGAATTAGTTCAGAACATAGCTGAATGTTAATTATTAATTTTCAGATGTGATTAAAAATGAATTTATAATTATACCTGGCTTTGAATGTTAATTTTAATTTGCATTCTGCTTTGATATTTTATATAGTAGCCTTTAAATTCTTACCGATCCTTTTGATAGAGTCTAATATAATTAGATTTTGAACTACTTTAGGCCTTAATCAATTTATTCTTCTATTAAACAGATTATAAATGATGGCATTCCACCAAGTTGGTTTATTTTTGCATTCTCTCATTTATCCAGTTCTGATTATGGCCACTTGGTTCATGCTGTTTGTTAGAAAGGAGTAAAATTCATTGGTATTTGTGATGGATGAGGCTACATGGCGAGTGGAAATCTTGTAACAGAATTTTGAGAGCTCATCATATAGTATTAATAGGTCTGACATTTTAAAGTCTGGAAATTCAAAGGGGTTTCTTGTGGTGGCATTAGATGTCATAAAGGAGAACATTATTGATTTGTTATTGGATTTGACCAGAGATTAGGGTACTATTGTACAATGTATGTAGCAAGAATGTCAGTGAGGAGAAGATCAAGAAGATTATGATCCCTAGTGGGCTGGTAATCTATTTGTACAAGACAGCATTTACTAAATCTTGAAGTCTTTGAGTATTCCCAACCTTTGTGGTCTAGGGCCTCTAGTTAATCAATGGATAGTTGAAATCACTCACCAAAAAGTATTTTTATTTATGGGTAGTTCATTAAGCACATTTAGAAATCTTTCACCATCCTGCAGAGACATGGAAGGTAACTTGTAATAGGTTATGAACTGATATTTTTTCTTGTTTAGGGTAATTTGAAGTTTAGCAAATTATTTTATGTGTTGCAGGGAAGCTGTCTAGATGGAGTTGAATCTCTGACAAATACGGACACTCCTCTTCAGCTCCAGTAGGTCAGAATGTGTGATAGCCACTAAAACTTAGTAAAGAGAGAGAGTGCTGTCTTTAGAGTGAAGCCAGGTCTTTTATGGAATGCAGGTAAGGATGTGTTCAAGTTGCAGGAGAGCCTTGAGAGCCAGCAATTTATTGTTAAGACTTTTGGAGTTGAGCAAAACAATTCTGATGTGGTTCAGATGGAAATTCACTATAAAACATTTTGGTATGTTAGAGAGTCCAGAAGGTAGACTATACCTAAAAAAGGCACTATTTGTTGAGTATGTAAAATCTATAGAAAGAAAGGTACAAGACACTCTTGAAGAAGCAAACTGGGCTATCAGTTTTCATGTTCCAAGCTGACACATACTGGATTTCCACAGAATGATAGCAGTTACCTAGCAAATTGTTTAAGTCAACTAAGTTTTCTTTGTACTTGGGCATTATTTTGAGAGAGGGTGGGATTTCACCCAGGGCCAGGGTCTTACCTGCATTTAACATGTGTTGCACATTCCAGTATGTTTCTCTGTATGCCCTTCTACCTTGAGTACCTCAGGTCATTCACCTCACATGAGTCACAAGCAGGTCATGATCACATTTATCCAGTTTTGCATGACTTTAGAGCCCCTGTGATATCACATATCATAGCACTGAAAAGGCAGCTGTTACTCTGTCCTTTTCCTGCTTAGAGTAGAGGCAGTGTGCTAAAAGTGGAGCCACCAATTACTGGGACACTTCTATGTGGTTGTGCAGTGGACAGTTTACATTCTGTATCCTAGTAACTTACTGAGTTACATAAGTATGATGGAGGTAGTGTTAGTGGATTGCTGCTGAAGCTGTTTTTTCTCTGACTCTTGATGCCTTGTTGAGTGATTTTTTACAACCTCAGCATCTGTTGGTTTATTGTGACCTTGTAGAGGTATGACTGCATTCATGTGTTGTTTACTGACCATCTGAGTAAGTGGGTGGATGGCTTCTAGTTTATATTTAAGACCACACCTCTCACAAATCATGATATGTTGGTTCAGTTGTAGCTGAATGTTAATGAGCATTTTCTGCACTATCTCAGAACACCAAGTGCTGTGACCCTGCAACAGAAGAGACAGTGGTGGAATGGACATCTGTGTTTAACAGGTGGGTCAAATTACTGAGGGTAGGAATGTTATACTGATAGATTTTTGTCAGTAGATAGAGAAGATATGCTGGATAAATAAATCATGCTGTGAAGGAAATGTACTAGGTGAGGCAAAAATGTGCTAACAGCTGAAGTAACAATGACTGGAATCTACAGGGAAGGAATTATGTAATTCAGTCTAGTACAAGAAATTGATAGCTAAGGTCAGTAAAAGTAAAAAATTCAATACAATAACAACAGTATAAGGACTGAAGAATTAATATGAATTAAGCATAGTGAGAGCCACGAATTGTGCACAACTATAGTGTTGTAAAGTACACAATTAAAGTAGTAAGAGAGCAATACATGAATTCAAGCTAAATGCAAAATAAAATGAATGAAATATACCATAGAAAAGCAGGCTCAGATGCTAACAATATTATGATTGGAGGTTGACTTGGATGCCACACATCACTTGCATCAACGTTTAAAAGCCACAAGTAGAAGCAGCTAAACAGAGCTATACTGAAGGCACAACAAACATGGACTGGGGAGATCATTGATCTAATAGTGGCAGACGCAAAAATTGCAGAAATAAATTCTGTTGAGAGTGTGCAGAGTGGTACTGACATGCTTCATGTAGAGCATAGCCCAAGAATGTACAAAGTGCCACAAACATAATTCATGTAGACTATAGTCCAAGAGTGTGCAGAGCACCACAGATATACTTCATGTATAGTCCAAGATCCTGCAGAGTGTCACAGACATACCTCATTTAGAGTAAAGTCCAAGAGTGGGCAGAGTGCCACAGACATTCTTCATGTAGATCCTGAGTAGCAAAGCCATACTTTATTTAGAGGATAGTCCAAGAGTGTGCAGAGTGCCACAGACATACTTAATTTAGAGCATAGTCAAAGAGTGTGTGGAGTGCCACAAACAAACATTAGGAAGAGCATAGTCCAAACATGTGCAGGGTGTCACAGACATACTTCATTTAGAGCATAGTCCAGGACTGTGCAGGGTGTCACACACATAGTTCATGTAGAGCATAGTCCAAGAGCCTGCAGAGTGTCCCAGACCTACTTCATTTACAGTATAGTCCAAGAGTGTGCAGAGCCCTAAAGGCATACTTCATTTAGAGTATAGTCCATTCAGGAAGAGCATAGTCCAAGACTTCCACAAACATATTTTATTTAGAATATAGTTCAGGAATGTGCAGAGTGCCACAGACATACTTCATTTAGAGCATAGTCAAAGAGTGTGTGGAGTGCCACAAACAAACATTAGGAAGAGCATAGTCCAAACATGTGCAGGATGTCACAGACATACTCCATTTAGAGCATAGTGCAAGACTGTGCAAAGTGTCACACACATAGTTCATGTAGAGCATAGTCCACGAGCCTGCAGAGTGCCACTGACATACTTTTTCAATAGCATAGTCAAAGAGTGTGCAGTGCCACAGGCTTACTTCATTTAGAGCATAATGCCACATACATAAGTCATTTAAAGTATAGTCCAAGAATGTGCAAAACACCACAGACATCGTTCATTTAGACTGCAGTCCAATAGTGTACAAAGTGGCACAGGAATATTTCAGGAAGAGCATAGTTGAAGAGTGCCACAGGCATACTTTATTTAGAGTAAATCCCAGGCATATGCAGAGTTCAACAGACATACTTCATTTAGAGAATAGTTCAAGAATGTGCAGAGGGCCACAGAAATATATCAAAAGCATAGTCCAAGAGTGTGTGTAGTGCCACAGACATACTTCAGGAAGAGCTTAGTCCAAGAGTGTACAGAGTATGACTGATATACTTCATTTAGAGTATAGTCCATGAGTGTGCAGAGTGTCACACACACACAGTTCATGTAGAGCATAGTCCAATAGCCTGCAGAGTGTCACAGACCTACTTCATCTACAGTATAGTCCAAGAGTGTGCAGAGTGCCACAGAAATACTTCAGGAAGAGCATAGTCCAAGATTGCCACAGAAATACTTTTTTTTAGAACATAGTCCAGGAGTGTGCAGAGTGCAACAGACATACTTCATTTAGAGTATAATTGAAGAATGTGTATATGTCCACAGAAATACTTCAGGAAAAGCATAGTCAAAGAGTGTGTGTGTAGTGCCACAGACATATTTCAGGAAGAGCTTAGTCCAAGAGTGTACAGAGTATGACTGATATACTTTATTTAGAGTATAGCTCGAGTGTGCAGAGTACCACAGATATACTTCAAATAGAGCATAGTCCAAGAGTGTGCAGAGTGATGCTGACATACTTCATTTAGAGTATAGTACAAGAGTGCCACTGACATACTTCATTTAGGGTATAGTTCTTGAGTGTGGAAAGTGCCACTGACACACTCCATGTAGGGCATAATCAAACAAAGTACAGGGTGTCATAGACCTACTTTATTTAAAACATAGTCCAAAAGTGTGCAAAGTGCCACACACATACTTCATTCAGAATATAGTCCAAGAGTGTCACAGACATACTTCATTTAGAGCATAGTCCAGGAGTGTGCAGAGTGCCACAGATACTTCATGTAGAGCTTAGTACAAGAGTGTGCAGAGTTCCACAGATATATGCTATGTAGGGTATAGTCCAAGAGGGTGCAGAGTACCGCAGATGTATCTCACTTAGAGTATAGTCCAGGAATGTCAAAGTACCACAGACATAGTTTATTTAGAGTATAGTCCAATAGTGTGCAGAGTGCCACAGGAATACTCCAGGAAGAGCTTATTCCAAGAATGTACAGAGTATGACTGATATACTTCATTTAGAGTATAGCCCAAGAGTGTGCAGAGTGCCACAAACATACTTCATGTTCAGCATAATCCAAGAGGATGCAAAGTGCTACTGAATACTTCATTTAGAGTATAGACCAAGAGTTCACAGACATAATTATTCTGGAGTATAGTCCTAAAGTATGTGGAGTGCCACAGACATATGTCTTATAAAGTATAGTCCAATGGTGTGCAGATTGCCCAGAAATACTTCAGAAAGACCATAGTCCAAGAGTGTGCAGAGTGCCACACACATACTTCATGTACAGCATAGTCCAAGAATGTGCAACTTCATGTTGAGTATAATATTTTCTTGGAGTCTCAAGCACTTACTTCTTATGTAAAAGAAAACTTAGCCAGAGGAAGTGCCAATACAAAGCATGAAGAAAGGGCATGCAGTGAAAAATGAAAATACATTAAAGGATATCCCCACTGAAGATACAAGTAGTGCACAATCTGTCTTTTATTTATGGGATCATACAGAAGATAGAGAACTAGTAACTGACATAAAATTGAACCCACTATTGTAAACCTCCTAATGGTAGCATTGTGTATAATATTTTACCTAATAATGACTATTGACAAACTGGTACACTTGAGAGAGGAGTGTATGAAACAAAGGGCTGGATATGACACAAGGTGACCAAGGTGCTATGCATGTTCCAAACTGGACAATTTACTAAGAATTGCCACAAAAGGTGCAGGTGTGAGGTGGAATCCTGCAGGACAGAATTGCTTATCTCCAATGGTGAAAGTTGTGGAGGGAAGAGTCATTTGGTACAGTGCCCATTAGAAACTAATGTAGGGTATGTGGAGTTGCAGTCTTAAGGCAGTCTGGGATGACAATCACACCTGCTCCAAGTGGAGGAGGCCACCTCTGCTTGAGTAGAACATGTGTTTGTTTGTTGTGAAAGGTATATTTGCATTTTCAAGTAAGAGCGGAGTGATTCATTGACAGTTCGTTGCAAAAAAATATGCCTCTTGTGCAAGACACTGATGTCTGAAGTAAGGAATCCAAGTAACTTTGCTGTGGCTAGAACCAATGAAAATAGGAGAAGGATCTGGGAAGAACTGCAGAACAGAGTGAAACTCAAACCTGTGGATATAATGAAGTAGTTGCAACATTTTGGTCTGCTGAAGGCTAGAGTATTAAACGTACTAGATCTTTTCCTTAACTGAACTGTGCAATATTTTCCTGAATTTATTTAATTTATTTATTTGTTTATTTATTTTGCATTTGTTGACCGGGCTAGTCCAACTGGATACATGTCCATTTTCAGTAGAGGCCCGTGAAGAAAAGTTCCATTAACAGTTACTAGACATATAGATACAATATGTATTTAAGGCAAGGCAATACAAGTTATTTAGATGGCAGGTAAACATCAATAAATCAAACAAAGATTTACAAGACAAATGGAGAAATAATATAAACAAGAGGTATAGACAATACATACTATTCAATAGAGAGTATGCTAGGAAAGGACAAACTAGTATAGTACCTTCTATGATACCCTATCTAGTACATAAAACTTTGTTACCTATTGATTGATTTGTGAGTTATCTACCTGAACTGAACTGTAATTCCTAAACCAGATACATATGTGATACATTAACTGCCAAAGGCTGAATTTAATATTTTGCCACTGAAGAATAGACAAAACCAAACTTGAGTCAAATGCTTCCAGAGCATTGACTTGCTGTAGTATATAGGTATATAGTAGATATCTATTAATGCAGATATGTATGTATGTTGATGTATACATGAAATCAATTCCTTTTTATATGTGTGTCAGCAAGAAAAAAGATAGAAGGTGTCATTGTACAAGTTTGAAATTACATTCTTTGTAAGCTATGATGAACTGCTAAAGGACATGACTAAATCTTGTGGCATTCAATATTACAGACAGCTTCAGTTCCCAAATGGAATGACATGCCAAAATATTAACAGAATTATTTTTCACTAAACTGTATGTTTCTAAAAATAAATCCAAACTCTTATTGTCCACAAATAGAAGAAAAATCATCATAAGACAAACACTGTTTCAGAATAAATTTAAAAGCCACTTAAAGTTTAATTGTAAAGTTGAGTACTTTCATCCACAAAGAAAGAAAAAAAATCAACACGGACTTCATCAGAACATGAAAAACTGATATCACCCTTCATATTTAAATAACCTTTTGGTACATTACTAAATCATGAAGGGCAGGATTCACGAAGGCTTGCACGGAGTGTAAGAGACGTGCAACACTCCATGCAAGCCTTGCGATCCAGGAACAGCCCGAAACTCCGTGTAAGAGACCAGCTAAAACGTCTCTTACACGGACTGAGTGTGGATATGCTAAATACCTCACTTGCAGCCGAAAGGCATGCAAATGAGGTAGAGTAGCGATCCACGAAACAGCAGCCCGTGTAAGAGCCGTTTTAGCTGCAGAAATGTACTCAGTTGACAACTGAGTACGTTTCTGCAAAAATCACAATGGAGCCATGTCAGCTCCAAATAAAGGGTGCATATGTGTCAGGCAGCATGCCAATGGCCAAATATGTGGCCATTGGCAAGGTACCCCGATGCAAATATTGTTTAAACGCAGCGCAGCCCCGCGCAAATGGGCTGCGCTGTATAAAACATAAAAATGAAGGTTATAAACCCACAAATGTGGGTTTTATGCAATACATGGAATGACAATGGAGGGACCAGCAGACCAAAAACAACATGGCCACCGTGTAATGGTTGCTAAGGGGGGAAGCTGAGTCTAAGACATGTAACTAAGCATTAGTAGGCAATCTGATGTAAATGAGGGTTAGGATACTGAATCCCACAGTCACATAGCAAATGAGCACATTCTGAGTAGTGTAAGAGATACATAAGGGGGAGGAATAGAGTAGGAGATAGGTGACATCACAGGGGGGAATGGTAGAAAGAAATGCAGTTCATTGGAGGTCAGTGTTACATGACAGATGACAGACACAGATCATGGAAAGAGGAGTGCCACAAGATAAGCATAGGAAAGTCAAGAAATGGAAGGTGTACACTGTTACTTACACCAAAGTTTCTTGCTGGGTGTGCATGCACACGTGTGCGCACCATGAAGCGCGAGTAGGGCAGTGTGCAAGCGTGTAATGCAGACTGAGCATGTGGGAACGTGTTGGTAGATTTGTAACACTGTTTGCGCTGGTGTGCATGCGTTTTAACCCGAATAGGCAGATCCTGAACCGTGTAAGCATGTGTGCGTGCGTGTAAGCCACTGTGAGCCTGTTTCTGCTGGTATGCACGCTGCTCCCCCCTGAGGAAACAGAAAGGAAAAAGGAAGCAACAGAATTAGTAGGAAGCTAGCAGGGAATACTGCTGGAGCTAGCAGGTGAAAACAATTAGAAGCAGGCAATTACACAGGCAGAATAGTAGCCCAGCCCAGCACTTAAAACTCTGCAAACAGCAGTGCAGGATGTTTCTCTCAAGAGACACTGCAAGACAGGAGTAAGCTATTAGAAGTGAAAACTGAAAAAGCTGAACTCAGAGCAGAAATGCTAGGGGCTGTCATAATGAGACATAGGCGACTTGCTGAGGGTGGTGACAATGCAGATGGTGCCAGACAACCCACAGTGAGGAGACGGAGAAGAGTGTACAGGCCCAGGGTCACCTACCATGGGTTACATGAGCTGGAGATAGTAGAGCGCTATAGAGTGGACAGAGAGCTCCTGCAGCAAATAGTTGAGCTGTGCAGGCCACGCTTCACACACAGAACCAACAGAGGGGAACCCATCCCAGAGGGGAACCCATCCCAGTGGAAGCCAAGGTATGTGTTGGCCTAAGAATACTAGCAACAGGTACCTTCCAGAGACCAACTGGTGATATGATGGGGATATCACAGGCATCAGCCTCCGGGGTACTGCACCAGTTCCTGGATGCCATGTCAGCACATGTCAGTGATCATGTATATTTCCCCAATGCCCGTGAGGTATTGGCCATAAATATGCATCTCTTCCAGCAAATAACGGAATACCCTGAGGTAGTGGGTGCAATAGACTGCACGCACATATGCATCAAAGCACCAGCCGGTGAGCGGGGTAGGGCCTACATTAACCGCAAGGGCTTCGCCTCCATCAACTGCCAGGTCGTGTGTGATGCCCAGGGCATAATAATGAATGTGTGTGCTGGCTGCCCTGGGAGCTACCATGATTCCCACATCTGGCATTTGACGCAGCTGTACCAGACATTTGCCAATGGAGACATCCCACACGGACACCTAGTGGGGGATGCAGGTTATGCACTGGAGCCGTAGCTGATGACACCCATCAGAAACGCACACACACCTGAACAGGAATGCCATAATGAGGCACACGCACAAACACGTAATGTAATAGAGCGTGTGTTTGGTCTGCTCAAGTCACGGTTCCGGTGTCTGGACACATCTGGTGGAGCCTTGCAGTACTCACCAACTACATGTACCCAAATTGTCATGGTATGTGCTATGCTACATAATATGATTTTGCGAAAACAGCTGCTGCAGGACCAGCATAGGGCTGGGACAAACAGCCCCCCACCATTGCCAAGGCCATCACAGGCAGAGCGTGACTCAGAGGAGGAACAACCTGAGCCTGCCCCAGTAGGCAGAAGGAGGCGTGCCCAGTATGCCCTGGCCTTGGCAAAGAGGCAACGCATAGCACATACACTGGCTCAGTAGGAACCCTGAGAATGATACCCCTCTCTGACTCACTCAAATAATAACAGGGATGCCTAAAATGACATGACCTGCTCACAAACATGTACAGGGAGTGTAATATGTGCATCCGACAGAGGCAGCCCTGCAGCACCACCTGAGGCATGAATGCCATGTGTTAAGTAATGTAACACCATGTACTATATGCACACTTGAGGACCCTGACTAGCATCCACCCTCACCAAGCATGAAGCCACAAAATGACGATGGGATGATCAATTGCAATAATTGGCTGAAGTAATGCAGTTAGTCAAAGGAGAGCCAATGTGTTTCAGCCTGGGAAGACATGCTGAGCATGACATGATGCACCACCTGCTAGGGGTGGCGTGCACCTATCAGTCCAGGCCCCATGGATACTGGCAAAGGCTGTCAGTACCCACAGTGTGCACTGAATAGGTAATTCTCAAAACACAAACCCACCTTCATAGGTACCACAAGGGATAGGAACCTAGATGTAATGCTACCCAATGCCAGAAGTCTAAACAGCAAGATGCGTGCAGTGTAAACGCACACAGTATGGAGAATGTTGATATCTGTCCTGTAATAGAAAACTGGGTCAAGGTCACATCAGCACCCTAACACTACCAGGTTACACCTCATACTGTGCTGTACAGCCTCAAAACATGGAACAAGCTACAAAAGGAGGGTGACTAGCAATAATTGTCATGGATAACCACACCCCCATGTTGGTACCACAACAAGAAGCAGCATGGATTAGCCATGGTCAAGTACCAGTGGCTAAAACCGCCTCCCAGTATATAGCCTGCTGCAGACTACTGTCCTAACACCAGGAACTGCACCTGGCCTATGTTGGAATACATGAATATATCAAGCCCCGCAAACCACATTATATTGGTTGACTGAAAATACCCAGACATACACTGGGAGCATTATACTAGCACCAACACAGTAGGAGAAAAGTTCCCAGAATCCATAAACCAAAATGCCCAGGAACAATGTACCACTCTCACAAGAGGGGTAAGCATACTGGATGTGACAATCAGCAACATACGTACTGGATGGCAAGATGAGAAGTGTATCCCTCACTGGTAAGACTAGACCATAGAGTAATCACACCGGATATACACATCCTGACCACAGTCCCTGGCCAGAAAACCACAGTGAAAAACATGTGTAAAGCATAAGTTGCACCCCTCCAAACTGATGTGGAATCCACTAAAGGCCCTGTGCAGGTGCAGAATATGGGACACACCGCAGAACCTGTTATACAGGCATTCCATGAACACAGCCAGGAATGCTTGGATTATGCAATCACAAATAACAACAAGACACAATGCCATACACGCAGGCATCTGGCATGCTGGACTCCAGCCATTACCAAACCATGCAAGAGAATGAGGAAGCTACTACATGATAGAGCAAACATAGAAAGGGAAGTAATCACTGATCAGTAGTATGGCAATAAAATATGTCCACACATACAATCCACTAAGGCCAGCTACAACAAGTAGAATCTGTGAATCCTGAGGCAATGTTACACCTGCCCCAAGTACACAGACAACCCTCAACTCCCCCCAATAAATACAAATATATGTGAGAGATGCAACCATTTATCCAAACCGGAGGCTGAGCTCCCCCAACTCAGTACTGTCAAAACTAGTCAGGAGGAGAAGGTAACCACATACACCACAAACCCATTCCCGGTAACCACATACACCACAAACCCAGTCCCACATAGACCTATCACAACTGTAAACCAAACACATAAACACATTCCCGGAGGCCCTAATTACAAACACACCACACCAACAGAGGCCTCCAAAGAAGACCCCAAGCAACCACAACCTCCAGACATAGCACATGCAACACATAGTACACAAAGCTGGTGTGCCAAACAGTCACAGGCCAGAAGGAGAAACAACATGCCTGATACAGTTGTAATAGGTGACGATACAAAGAGAACTACTCACTGCTGAAGACGCTCTCACCAAGTGCAGAATAAAATGAATATGAAAGTATGAGAGCAATCACCACGAACAAATCACCAAAATACATCAAATGCAACGAGTCCCAAATTGATGTCCAAAAACCGTCAAAGTAGAGTTGTAAAAAATCATTTATTCCAAAACAGAAGATGAGCGCTTTCGCATAGTCAGACTATGTTTCATCAGATACATTAATCCAAGGCAAATCGCCAGATATATATATCTAACATTTTGGCGGGCTCATTAACTAACACATTTCAGTAAAACAATTAGTGTCCATAGAAATGGAATCAAGTTAAAAAACAACATCAAGTAAAAACACTCATTAAAATTTATACATAATACACCAAAATCATAAGTCGCCTAAACCATTGTATCAACAGAGCAAAGATATACATGCTCACTGACACACAAAACTAAATACAGGCAATCAGAGTTCTGTTCAAATTACTAAAGAACATATATATATACTTGTTCTTACAAATATTTACACTCATCACTCATTGCGATATCAACTGCAGCGGAATACTACTCACAAGTACAATCCGTCGCTAATCAATTGCTGTATTAATCCAAAAGGAAGTGTCTATAATAGAAATATGGTCACCGATGACTTGATGAAGCAAAAAGTTTAATCCACAGTTAGTTTAAAAATGCATGCATATCAAAACGTCAACAATGCGTTATTCGGTAGGTAGTCAACCCCTCCTTCTTTACGCCTATGTTGTCACATGCATTCAAAACACCAATAGGGCACCTCAAGAGATGGCAAGCAGTCTCCTTGGTCCTAGTGCCAACAGTATAATGTATAAAGCGAACGTTAAATAACGGCGCTTCAAACAAATCACTCTCAGCAAAAAAGAAGAAATAACTGTTTATCCATGTGGAACAAAACATCCGATCACCTTTAGATGCTGGTAATAGTTCCAAGCACATTAAAAAATGGCTATCTTCAATGTAAGTTAGTATGTTACAAAGTGTCCATACATACTAGATATATGACATATATCTGGTTTAGTATGTGAACTACCAGATAAAAAATCTGTTATAAGATATATATCAAATAAAATTAGACACATAATTATGATTCACTATATACGCTGCATACAGACAATTGCAAATTGGGAGCCAAGGCTAAAAGTACCTTAATACACAGTATATTATTTCCAACTGAAAAGCAATACATATGAAGTAATACTAAGTGCTTAACTGGTAAATAGAAAGTTCCCTAGCATACAGTATGTTGTTTCCAGCTGAGAAGCAATACTCATGCAGTAATACTAAGTGCTTGACTGATGAATAGAGGTAGGCATATGAAAAAATTGCATATAACAATAGAATGTGAATAGTATATATAAACCACCCATAAGGTCATTAGCTCAAAGTTCAATAATACAAACATATAGCTAATTTAGAATTCATCCAGGCCTGATGTACTGTGTATAGTATACCAGTGTAGATAGCAGGGCCCTAGATGTCAATGAAAGGTACTATCTACGTTCAATTAATACAGGTTTAAGAGGGATGGAACTGTTCAGGCCCGGTGGAAGGTGCGCCGCTAACTTTAAAATCCAGTGCAGCTCAGCTTTAGCCAACTTATTTTCAATGCTCCCTCCCCTTAAAGTAGGTGTAATTATTTGCAGGACCCTGAAATGGAAAAAATTGGAATGGTTATCCTTCACATGTCTAGCTAATGCATTACTCTCTTCTTGTCTCCGGATTTCATAAAGGTGATCATAGATACGATCTCTCAGTCTTCTCTTCGTTAAGCCTATATAGAAGGCTGTGCAAGAGGAGCAAGTAGCCAAATATATCACATTTCTGGTGTTGCAATCAGCATAATGTTTAGGTTTAAAAACTATGTTCATAATCGGATGCTTAAAGTCCTGTATTTTACTTAAGCTATTGCATCTAGGACAATGTAAACAAGGATATGTCCCTTTGGTTACTATGTCACCCAATAGTAGACAAGTAGGTTTACCTACATTAGTAATATATTGATCATTACAAAGTTGTTTCTTAAGATTGTCACTGTTCTTGTAACAGAATTTTGGTGTGGAGCCTACTATATCTCTAATTTGCTTATTTACCGTAAGAACATTCCAGTTTTTCCTGATTACTTTTCTAATACTCTCAACTTCATTTGTATATTTAATGACATAACATATTCTATTGTCATAAGAGGTGGGTTCCACAAAAGCTTTATTCCTATATCCATTTGATGTAAATAATTCATCATTGGTGACAGAATCAATGTCACCAATAGTTTCCTGTCTAATTTTTCTTACCATATTCATATCATAACCCCTTTCCCTAAATAGAAATTCCAAGTTATTGGATTCCTTAAAAAGGTCATCTTTACTTTGACAGAGTCTGGACACTCTAATAAATTGGCTAGTTACTATGCCACGAAATGTATATGCTGGATGCATACTGTCTGCAGCTAACAATGCATTTTTCCAGACAGTTTTTCTATAAAGTGTAGTTGTGATTGTACCTTCATCAGTCAACCATAGTGTGACATCCAGAAAATTAACATACTGACATGAACTCTCTACAGTAAATCTTAAGAAATCCGTGGTGGTTTGTAGATGTTTCAGGAATGTCTGAAAGTCTTCAGTTGAACCTTCCCAAATTATAAGTATGTCATCTACAAACCGTTTGTAATATTTTATCTGCCTTGAGGATGCATGAGTAAACAGAAACAACTTTTCCCACCAGTATACTACCAGGTTGGCATAAGTATTGGCACAGGGGGTCCCCCCAATAAATACAAATATATGTGAGAGATGCAACCATTTATCCAAACCGGAGGCTGAGCTCCCCCAACTCAGTACTGTCAAAACTAGTCAGGAGGAGAAGGTAACCACATACACCACAAACCCATTCCCGGTAACCACATACACCACAAACCCAGTCCCACATAGACCTATCACAACTGTAAACCAAACACATAAACACATTCCCGGAGGCCCTAATTACAAACACACCACACCAACAGAGGCCTCCAAAGAAGACCCCAAGCAACCACAACCTCCAAACATAGCACATGCAACACATAGTACACAAAGCTGGTGTGCCAAACAGTCACAGGCCAGAAGGAGAAACAACATGCCTGATACAGTTGTAATAGGTGTCTGTATAGGCAGACACACTGCTGTCCCACTCACCAGACTGAACAAGGGAAAGGGTACAGTAAGCTGCCTGTAGGCTGCTACAATACGCCACTTAAAACAAGTACGCAGGTCACCCCAAAGCAAGCAGAAATATGATGCACTCATTGTCCATGCTGGTGTGAATGACCCGAGATGTACCTCCCTGGACTACATATAAAGAGACATGGATGAGCTCTCTGAGTATGTACTCCAGGCCGGTATGACACTGGCCGTTTGCAGCATCCAACCCTCACCAAGAATGATGCCACAGTACAAACACAGAATGATCAGCTTTAACAGGTGGCACAATTACAGCTGTCAGTCCAAGAGGATCTAATGTCTGTCTGCTTGAGATGTCATGCATGACAAGCCATGCTGCTGTTCCAGGGATGGCTTGCACCTGTTACCCCTGGGCGTCTGGATACTGGATAAGGCCTTTGCCACCTCCATAGAGCCGTACGTGGGCAAGGCCAAAATGACTAACCCACCACCCTAGAAAACTAGTAAAACGGAAGGAAGACAAACTAAGTAACAAACAGTAAGCATACGGCACCAGGACTTCACGGAACTTCAAGGAAATAAATCCACAGTAAATGCTAAAATTCTATTGCAAAAATACTTCCACGTTGTATCTGTGTAAACGCACTTTATTATAAAATGTTTTCGCCTCAGTAACAACAGAAGCTTCATCGGACAAGAAAGAATGCCAGTGGCAATCAATTTAAAACCTATAAAAAGGAAATGATGTCATTTCCTTTGGAATATTCATTCCGATTTTTATATAAGTCAAATGCACATTCTTATATTTCACATCAACATCAATGAATAACATAGAATATGCCAAACATTCACCCTATCATAGTATAATTTTAATATAAATAAAAATTATATAAGAAACTGACCAGCTCTCACTGATATACGAGATGACATTTACCTACAACATAAAATTATAAAAGAATAATGCACATAAAACATTGTAAACCCTGTATGTGCTTTTTATACACATTTTTTGCTGCATAGCAGCAAGTTTCTTTTCTTAACCTCTAATTTAAATGCCACAGTACAAACACAGAATGATCAGCTTTAACAGGTGGCACAATTACAGCTGTCAGTCCAAGAGGATCTAATGTCTGTCTGCTTGAGATGTCATGCATGACAAGCCATGCTGCTGTTCCAGGGATGGCTTGCACCTGTTACCCCTGGGCGTCTGGATACTGGATAAGGCCTTTGCCACCTCCATAGAGCCGTACGTGGGCAAGGCCAAAATGACTAACCCACCACCCTAGAAAACATAAGTGGTAAGAAACATAAGGGTAATGCTGACAAATGCCAGATGTGTAAACTGCAATATGCATGCTCCTGAGGCACTTCCCAGTATGGAGAACATCGATGTCTGTGCAGTGACGGAAACCTGCTGCAAGCCTACTGACAGCACACCAGCACTACCAGGTTATACCTCATATCATGCGTTATGGCCCCAACACCTGGACCAAAAAATCAAAGGAGGGGGAGTATCCATATGCAGCACAGACACCCATACGGCCAGGTAACTGACAATGCACAAAGCAGCGGAGACCACCCATGTGCACCTAACTGTAGTCAAAATTGCTGTATAGTCTGTAGCATGCGACAGACCACACTCTCACACACAGGAACCCCACCCAGACATCCTGAAGACACTGGACAGTATGAATGTCCCACCAAATACCAAACAAGGTACTCACAAATTACCACATAGGTGGTAAACCATTATGTATGCAAGGAGTAATCAGGGACCTAGGGACACAAGTCGACAGTAACCTGTCATGTGACACTCACAATGCTAATGTGGCTAGGAAGACTGTCTATATTGGACATCGTATCATGAAAGGATTCACATCTACATCAACAGAGGTCACTGTGCCCCTGTACTGTTCTCTTATCAGACCCATAATCTAGTACAATGACTCATATGGGATGTACCATACCTGACACCTGCAGCGGTTAGGAAGACCTCAAAGGTACCTCACCAAGAGGATAAAGGGTGTCAAATATATGTCATATGCTGCCTGGCTGTAGACACCCCAGCTGAATGCAGTCACAGACTGCCTACACAGAGGCATTGTATGTCTGTTGTACAAGGCCATGTCCAACACAGGAGTAATGGACATGCTCCACCCCAGGAAATCAAAGCCATTGGAGCTGTGAGAGTGACAGATGTCAACCTCAACACATAATGAAATAGGATGTGCTGGAGGGACAGATACATAACCCAGAGGCTCCCCACACCCTGGAACAGGATCCCACTCCATGTTAGGCAGAGCCCTCACTGACACCCCTCAACAGGAATATTGCCAAGTGGATGGATGATCGTAGATGTACACTGGGGGTCTTCACTGTGTCACGTCCAGACAGAGGCACAGTAAAGAAAATCATAAATGGCCATAATATTCACATAGCAAGGGCGAAGACACACACACTCTGGCTAGGCTTACTAATGCCCTAGGGTGGATAGCCTAGTATGAACCTATGAACTTATGAAGATACAAATTGTACAGGACACTAAGGATAATCACAAGGCTTACTCAAGTGATGGTAGGAACCATGTTGGGAATTCACAGATATGCTCCGAATCACACAGATACTACAAACAACATACCAAACACACACAAACATATTGCCAACATACAACCTGACAGGTGCAGTGCAAACCCCCCCTCCCCAGAATGCAAAATATCTATCCCAGCAGACTGCTGGCCCCCTGACATTGCAGATGCTGAGGTAACAGCCATCATCTACAAAGCAAAACACACAGCAGCAAAGGTATGAGATGGTGTCCTGGGCTGAGGCCAACATGGACTCCAAGAAGAATGGAATGCCAAATCACACTACTGCTCAGTGTCAGCCTTACCACAGGATATGTACCCAAAGAGCAGCGTACAACAACAGTGGTCCTTCACAACAAAGGTGTTGCCTGAATGGATACTGCAAACTACCACCCCAGGATCCTGACAAGCTTGGTCTGCACAGCTATGGAAAGGATCAGCATGTACCGCAGACATAAAGCTATCGGGGACCTACTGACACCGGACCCTACCCAGTGTGGCTGTCGTAAGTGCAGATCCTGCCCCTAAACATGTTTGACCCATTTGAAACAGTCATTATGGTCATCGATGAGGGCAATGTGGTCCACACAGCGTAGCTGGACCGTGCAAATGCTTCCAGACAATACCCTACGTGTTCAGTATGGATATGTTCACCAGCTTAAATATAAACCCCTATGTCAGTAGAGGGGTTGCAAACCAGACCAAGGACAGAACTGACATGGTCAGACATGCTGCATCCATGTCAGACTACAAACCAGATTAAGTGGCATCCCACAAGGCTTGGTCCTGGGACCTCCCCCGTTCCGTATATATGTCCCATAGGTACAGGCCAACATGGAAGGACTGTGACTGAACATGTATGCAGAGGAGTACAAACTGCCCACCATATCTGACCCCCAGCTGACACAAGCAACCCACAAAAGGGCCACATAGAAACAGACAAACTGGTGCCATAGCCATGTCAGCAAGCTAATTGCAGAAATGTGTATAGACAACCACCGTGGATATACAGTAAGTGTCCACCAATTACCACACAGGTGTTAACCCATTACGTACCTAACATGTAATGAGAGACCTGGGGACACAAGGTGATAGATATCCTGCATTGGACAAACATGTGGCTGTAGTGTTCACAGAAACATACCGTATACCCACCCAGTCATGAAGGTTGTCAGATCTAGATAAGGGGAGGTCACTGTGGCTCTGCAGTCATCCTTCATCAGTGTCACAATTGACTACAATAGCCCCTGTGGGATGTACCTCAGCAGACACCTCCATCAACTGTAAAGTCCACAACAGTACCTCACCAGGAGTAGCAAAGAGCATGAACAGATGCCATGTGTTGCCTGATTAAACAAACTGCAGCTCCACACACTGCCATACTGCCCACCCAGAGGCAAGCTGTGCCTGATGTATGAAGCCATGTCCAAGCTGGAATCAATGAACATGCTGCACCTTGTACAATCTGAATGGCAGTGAGCTATGCACATGAGAGACCTGAACCCCAGCACTGACATACATAGGACAAGCTGTACTGAATGATCCATAACACAGAAGCCACCCCCACTCTTGAGTAAACTCCCAGTACAGGTTAGCCCGAGAGTCACCCATCGACACCCCTCAAGAGGAATCTTGATGAGTGGATGGGAGATGGTAGGTTTACCCTGGGTATCACTGTTATGTCACAGGTAGACGGAGGCACAGTATACTAACCATGACATATGTCATGGCAAACTCCAGTTACAATGTGTGTCGAAGGACAAACACACTCTCTGACTAGCATCAGAAATGGTCTAGGGCACATCGCTAGTGCTTGCCAATGTCCACCTATGTTGTGGAATACACTACCAATGTTGGACAAGCCTGGTGTAGGTAGTCCATATCTGAACATAATGCAACATGGTCATATGTGCACAACTGGCCCCTGCACAGTCTGTTGTGCTCACTATGAAGATGTCAAGCAGTGATAGGACTAAAGCCCAGGATACTGTCCACCACAGTGAAAGTACTGAACCAGTACACTATACGGTACTACAGTGTTAGGTCATTATGAAAGGATGTTGACAACTGTATGCAAAGTATCCCATGCAATCCCTGCAGGCACAGTATAATCCCTGTTGTGGTCAGACATGAAGCAGTTGGCCAGTAAGTACACAACATGACACCCAACACACAACCATAAACGTGAGATATTGTTGAAGTTCACACTCACCCAAATATGTGGTGGACTGCAGAGTTCAACATATGGAAAGCTCACACTGGGCATGCTCGCACACTTTGATAAATGAGGCATATGCCAGACAACATGCCATGGAAAGGCTGAACTGGGCATGCTCACACACTTAGGCCATATCTCCATTTAGCAGTTGGCCACACATATCTGGTATTTGTACGTGTCATTCCAGGAACCAACCACAACACAGCAATCTGCCCAGTGCACACAGTAAATGACTACAGAGACATAAGTGATATAGTGGATCGCCCTCATATTCAAACATCTTCCACAGATACACAAGTTGTTCATAGGAACAGGGAATGCTATGGCAATAAAGACCTGCAAACAGTCTAACAGCAACAAATATTATGCATCTGACAATTAAACATATGGGTGTAGAGGTCAATACTAGGCTGTTTGCCCTAGGGAATGACAGCTTAGTCAGAGTGTGCTTGGCATCTGCATCCCCAGTACAGTAGGCTACTGTGCCACTGTAAAGTAGGTCACATAAGGCAACGTGTGAGGCTAGTGTGCTGTACCTTTGTCAAGCAGGGACACAGTGGAGATCCCAGGGTTTGAATGTGCTAGGCCACATCCATGTTGTTGGTGTGTGCTGGAAGAGGGTTGCTGAGGACCTCTAACAGTAAGTGGGCGTCAATAACAGACTGAGGGGAGCCCTATCTGCATTGTCTGGACAATTCCACTTTCAACACTGTGTTGTGATGATTATGTGGGATTGAAGTGTCATGCCGGTACTGTTCAGAGATGTCCTCCCTCTGTGGGCTACAGCTCTGCAATGTATTAGCTCACTCTGTCTGCTGGACGGCTCATATATGGCTGGTGTATACCTGACAGGTGTCCTGTTGTGGAGCAGTCATGGGTATATGTGGGATAGCATGATCAATGCAAACCTTACACATGCTCATAGAATGCAATTGACAAGGATTATGCAGAGTGGCCAGTATAGTCCCCCAGCATGGGTCCTTTGAAGTCGTCCACCCCAGTCTTCACAAGTGTAGAGTCTGCTTGTGCTAAATACAGTTTGTTTGCAGTGACAACCTTGCCTGGGGGTGGGGATGGGATATGGATGTCCAGAGAAAGGTGGGTATGGTCAGATATCAACAATGGTGGTCTACCTCTGGTGTGGAACAGTGAGTACCCATGTTGCAGATGGACAGGTGCAATATGTATTCCCCCATGTGGCTGTGGTGAGTGGTTCTGCCATAGCACATGGACCCACAAATTGTAGTGGCTGTAGGGTAATGTTGTAGAGGCCTGAGTAGTTCCCACACACAATATGTCTGTACCTGATGTTAACAACTGGAATGGTGTATGTAAACACCTGCATATCCTGGCACTGTTCCCAGGGAAGCAAAGTGTGTGTCCTGGATGTGGGAGTGGTGTTCTGGACTGGTTGTGTTGTGTGTTACAAGTCCTATGGTCACGAAGCATGGTATAGAACATAACCTGCCAGTGCGATGTGCATATCTGACCCTGAAGTAGGTGGCTGCAAATGCATATATATGCTATCCCCCACCTGACAGGTAGTACTAGGTGTACATACCTCTGTAGAAATAAAGATGTCAGCACCCTATAAATACTGCAGGTGCAGAACAGATGCCCAGTAATTTGGATAGCGCGCTCTGCTAATGCGTCTCCCTCAAGTGCCATAATATAGTTAGGTAGGAGTTTGAACCATGCAAATGCTCAGTGTGTGTGTGTGTGGGGGTGAGCGGGGTTGTTGTGTGTGCAAGTCTGTGTGAGGGAAGTGTCCCTTTTGGCAACTGGGAAAACACTCTACAGGATGCACATTCCCCTTTCTAAGCACTGATGATGTCAGCACCCTATAAGTACAGCAGGAGAAGGGAAACCTCCCAGTAATGTGAATAGCGCGCTCTGCTAATGTGTCTGTCACGAGTGTCATAACATAGTTAGGTAGGGGTTTGAATCCTGCAACTGCCCAGTGTGTGTGGAGGGGGGGTTAGTGTGTGTGCAAGTCAGTGTGAGGGAAATGTCCCTTTTGGCAACTGGGAAAACACTCTACAGGATGCACATTACCCTTTCTAAGCACTGATGATGTCAGCACCCTATAAGTACAGCAGGAGAAGGGAAACCTCCCAGTTATGCGAATAGCACGCTCTGCTAATGCATCTGTCATGAGTGTCATAACATAGTTAAGTAGAGGTTTGAATCCTGCAACTGCCCCGTGTGTGTGGAGGGGGGTTAGTGTGTGTGCAAGTTTGTGTGAGGGAAATATCCCTTTTGGCAACTGGGAAAACACTCTACAGGATGCACATTCCCCTATCTAAGCACTGATGATGTCAGCACCCTATAAGTACAGCAGGAGAAGGGAAACCTCCCAGTAATCCGAATAGCGCACTCTGCTAATGTGTCTCTCTCAAGTGTCATAACATAGTTAGGTAGGGGTTTGAAACCTGCAAGTGTGTGTATTTGGATGAGGGGAGTTTGTCTGTGTGCATTTCTGTATGACAGACATGTGCTTTTTGGCAATCAGGAGAACACACTACATGATGCACATTACCCTTTCCAAACACTGATGATGTCAGCACCCTATAAGTACAGCTGGAGAAGGGACACCTCCCAATAATCCGAATAGCGCACTCTGCTAATGCGTCTGTTTCAAGTGTCATAACATAGTTAGGTAGGGGTTTGAAACATGCAAATGGCAAGTGTGTGTGTTTGGATGAGGGGAGTTTGTGCGTGTGCAATGCTGTATGAAAGACGTGCTTTTTGGCAATCAGGAGATCACACTACATGATGCACATTACCCTTTCCAAACACTGATGATGTCAGCACCCTATAAGTACAGCCGGAGAAGAGGAACTTCCTAGTAATCCGAATAGTGCGCTTCGCTAATGTGTCTCTCTCACGTGTCATGACATAGTTAGGTAGGGGTATGAATCCTGAAAATGGCAAATGTGTGTTTGTGTGGGGGGGGTAGTAGGGTGTGTGTAATTGCAAGTGTGAGAGAACAGATCCTTTTGGCAAATACTACAATACACCAGATGCTGCATATTCCCCCAGTAAACATAGGGGATGTCACCACACTATCAGTACAGCCAAACAGGGCTACTTGCCCAGTAATGCCAATAGTGCACTCCATTACTGGGTCTATTACCACTGTCAGAGCACAGATAGGTATGTTTTGGAAACCCACAACTGCCACGTGTGGTTGTGTCACACAATATGACCATGTGTGGGTTGTTGTTCATAACAATGCATGCCATTGCCTAAACCAGTAATGGCAATGCACACATGATGTATGTGTGTGACGCATACACATATATACCTGTGACCTTCAGTAGTTACCATGTCTGACATGTGCCTCAAGTGGATAAATGGTATTTGCAATGTATAACATTATGACTGTGTCTTACTGTGCAGGGGCCGCACGCGGTATGTGTCTATACAGTGTGGGTTGTATATGGTATAATACCAACAGCAGGGGATACACATCTGGTCTGGGCCATATAGTCTACATGTAGTCGATGGACAGGTGCTGCATGTTCCCACCTGTTGTGGGAGTGGTAACATGTTGTTCCACTGCAATTCAGTGACTACATGCTGGGAACCTTTCAGCTAGTGTGTTGTAGCTACAGTAATGCTCACTCACAATGTTTGGCTGGATGCAGTCCAGCCATATAAAGACATTTCTAGAGACTGTCATATTGCCAGTGTTGTTAGGGAGGACAGGTGGGTTTCCTGTGTATGGGAGGGTTGTGTGTGCCAGGCTATGAACCAGAAGGCAGTCCAACACACTGTTAGCTGCTTGTGGATAGGCCCTGATGCTTTATGCTGTGCCAACAACCTAAATGTGTGTGTATCTGTGGTGCCTTGAGATACCACCCCCCTGTCCATGTGTGTTACATGTGTAGGGGACGACAGGCATGGTATGAGGTATAACCTGGCAGTGATGGGTTGCACCTGTGAGCCGTGAATCAGGAATCTGGTACTGCACAGATATTGCAGTTCACCGTGCTGAGGACAGTGTCCAGTGCATGCATCTTGCGGTGTACACTGCTGGTGTTGTGTAGCATCACTGTTAGTGCCCTATCCTGTGTGATACCCATGGAGGTGGCTATGTAATCCGTGTCCTGCAGCAAAAGGCACTATGTGTGTATCAAGGGGGTTCACCAATATACAATGGCCCATGGGTGTCACGTGCAAGCTGCCCCTCGCAAATTATTGTGGCTTCCCTAGCATGTAAGCACATGTTGACAGCCATTGGATACCCTATGAATGACATTGGAGATTGAGCAGAATGTAGACATAGAACACCCTTCCTACATATTGTGGTAGTATACCTGGTGAGGGTATGATGGCAAACAAGATCAGGCTCATACTGGCCCATGCCACATGCTGAGAGATCTCTTCTATGTTCCTTATCATGTAGTCCAGGGAGGTATGTCTCAGGTAATCCATAGTGGCATGGACAATGACTGAGTCATATGTGTCCATGCCTCTGACTGACCTGTATGCATGTGTTTTATGGTGGACCATAGTGCCCCACGGGCATATCACTGTGACCTTCACCATGTACAGCCTGTTGAGTGGGACCCCACTGCAGCAGCCAAGAGAGGTACCTGACACATCTGTAGCAGGTGTGTTGTGTAGCCCTACAGGCTGTGAGTGTGTGGCACATGGGATGTGTGTGCTATGTGTGGCATGTGCTCTGTTCCGACGTAACGTATGCCTGTGTGCCAGCTGCGGAGGTGTGTGATGCTCAGGCAGGATGCTATTCTGAGTCTCCAAGTATGCCCCAGTGTGTTCGGATTGCTGTCAGTGCCGGTCAATGTCAGACTGGTATTGTAGTCACTGTAGTATGTCATGCCACCTGACAGGGTATGGCAGTACTGGGTTCAGAGTGCTCAGTCCCCAGATTGGCTATGTGGTGGCATCCCACACGTGTTGCACGTTCCTGGCCAGGGAAGATTGTTGACTGCATACATGTGGCAGCTGTGACATTGCCACATGACTCACATAAACCACAACTGGACCATAGAGGTGATTCTCAGGTTACCTTTGCACATGCTACCATAGTAGTGTGATTGCCATGGTGATTACCAACACATAGGGCCAATGGGGAACAACATACTGAAGGTGAGTATGTGTGGGTGTACTGCTACTGATTTCATAGCACTGGCATATATGACTGCACACGTGGGTAAATGCCAGGTAAGTCATGTGCAATGTGTCACAGGCAACGTACATGCGAACAGGACAGACAGTGACGTTCTGTCATGTGGAAAATTGACATATGTATAGTACGCTATGAAGATGTCACTTAGAGTCCACAGAAGCTCTGTAACTCTGCATTGCAGGTGGAAGCAGTGTTCCAGGGAACCCCAAGCAAACATGCATGCAAACAAAGCTACAGTAAGCAGGGCTGGAAGTAGTCCATTGTACAACAAAGAAGGGGTAACACTTACAGTAGGTAACAGTGCAAATATGTAGGCACTATCAACATGTACCCAGGAATGCACAGCTCAGATGTCCATGGTAGAACTGATATTATGTCATAGTTAATTGTGATTTGTATTAAATTGGTACTGCACACATATCAACATGCAAAACATCCACATTGCATAGTCGTTGTGGGCAACATGCCACCATTACTGTACATGTCCATCATTGCGTATCACTACTTGCATTAGCTTCTCCCCTGTGCTACCTATGTATGTGGCTATCTGTTGACATCCTTACCACCGGTATGCAATAATGTGCAGCTGTTACACTATGGTACTTACTATGGGTGTAGATAACAATTCAGGACAGTCATACAGTTACTGCATCAGGCATGCTGGGATATACACACAGTCATATCAGCATACTGTACTGTTACCAACATGATACTAGTAATACACTTCTGTGTAGTCACCCTGTGCATCAGCAACGTGTTTACCTGTTCCTGCACTGATGTTGGAGATTGCAGGAGGTGGCACAGTTTCATCATATGCACAGGGTGTGAATTAGGTATGCCTGAGTCTTCCACTGATACCACCAATTGACATGTGTGTGTATGTGTGTTGGTGAGGGACAGCAGTACAGGGTGGGGCACTGTTGGTGCAGTGTGTGCATGTATGTGGTAGCCCTAGGTGTTAACATTTCGCATGTGTGTATGTATGCACACAGTTCCACCTCATGGCTGCCATATACTGGAGTTTGTGGACAGCCACAGACTGCACCTGGCAGGTCATACAGATCAGTGTCTCTGGGCATGGACATGGTACCTGTGCCTGGCAGGGGTGCTACGGACCGTATCCGGTACTAAGCCAGACTGGGTACTGTCATCAGAAGCGGGAGTGTGTTGACTGGACACAGGTCCCTGTTGGGACAGTCCAGAGCCACGGGCACGTGGTCTCCTGGGGTGTTCCAATGACAGCACAGACCCAGCATTGCTGGGGCTGCTGCTAGCACTATGGGGGCATCCGTGGGCCTGTTGTCATCCGAGCCGACTGCCAGCTGCTGCTGTTGCTGGCATAAGGCCAAGTCGACGCCGCAACCGTCCACCATTGCCCTGGCTCATGGACATGTGGTTGTGGAACTGCTGTAATATGTCCCCACAACGTCTGTCTATGACATCGGTGAAATTATGGCTAGCATCTGCGGTGTCACGTATACTGTCAGTCATGGCTGTGCGACATGCTCTCAGCTCCCTCAGACCCTGTCTGGTGTACCTTTCCATATGCGACTGTGCCTGCATGACAGCCCGAAACATAGCTGAGGTTGACAGACCTCTTTGGGCACGTCTGCCAGAGGCAGTACACCCACGGATGCTCCCACGAGAACCCATGGGCAACTGTCTGTGTGGTACCATCGCAGGACCCTGCCCATGGCTGCTGTGTGGGGAAGCATGTGCCACAGATACCACATTACCCTGGTCAATGCCCACTGTATCCTGTCCATCAGCTAGGGACAATGGTGACATAGGATGTACTGGCAGGATGACTGTGCGCAATGATGGGGTTGACAGCTGTGTACTGTCAATTGGCTGACCAATGATGGACCCTGACACACCTTCCTGTGCCATTACACAGATATCATCATTATCAGTACCTGTGGCACCAGATTCAGGTTCCCTGCTGCAGGACACCAGAGCAGCACCAGAACCTGTGGGAGGAAGACAGGAAACACAGTTTACAATGTCTACACATTGTTACCAGTGATGCACTAATGCACACATGCACACGTGGACACAGGCACACATGCACACATGCACACGTGGACACAGGCACACATGCACACGTGGACACAGGCACACATGGACACGTGCACACGTGGACACGTGCACACATGGACACATGCACACGTGGACACAGGCACACATGCACACATGGACACAGGCACACATGCACACAGGCACACGTGGACACGTGTACACATGGACACATGGACACATGCACACGTGGACACAGGCACACATGCACACCCCGCAGTATACACACAGAGCACTACTGAGTTACACTAGGATTACTAGCACTATCAGGACTATTATAGGTATTGCTAAAACACACTCACCAGCATAGATGGGCTGCCTTGCTGTAACACTGGAGGGACCTGCAGAAATGAGGGGATTAATGTCAGTGGGCACAACTGTGCCATTGATACTGCATATGATACAGTGCAGTAGTACACCAGTTGCCTTTCACATGTCAGCTGCTGATATTGGCAATATCACACCTGCACAATTACATACTAAATTGACAGCTACATACCACGGACACACCTTACACATGCATAAACTAACAGTGTACAGAACAGTCAAGTGTACATATGGCATATTACCTGCACACTCCATGTCTTGTTGCTGTGTGGATCCAGCCTCCATCATAATGCAGGTGTGTTGCTGTTGATGTTCCTGGGCTGGCGCCACAACACTTAGGAGTAGCCCCTCCAGTCTGGTGAGGGGGGGATGTGTGGCCACCCCACGTCCTGTGGCGACCTGTTGCCTGTGGATATCCGACGCACGCTGACGGACATTTCTGATTAAATCACTGCAGTGATGTACCTGCTCATATGTCTTATTATGTGTGCCAATGTGATTTACCCTACGGACAAGGTCTTGCCACAGTGCAGCCCTCTCCTGCTGATTCTGGCTGGTGCGGGAAAACAGTATGTCATAATCTCGCACCAGGCTCTGGTGTATCTCTTCATCTTCTGCAGCAGAGTAGGCAGGATTTCGCTGACGCACCATGTCCCTGGAAGAAAACACAAACAGGATATCAGCAGACTATGTCAGCAATATATGGCACACATACTATACATGATACTCAACTGTAGTGATATACTACTACTCCCATATGTAGCACGTGTGTGTCTCTTGGTAGATACACAAGTACATGGCCAGATATCAGTGCTCAGCCAACACCTGTGCAACAATACCTGCCACATTCCATACAACATAGTAGCATGCCCCTTCGGTCAGCACACTGAGACAGGTCCAATGCACAACCTCACTCTGGGGGTTCATACCAAGGTACTGTATGTGGAACGCCATCCACTAGTGTGATCTGGACACAAATTACTCGGCCTGGATATACATATCCCACCACCACCACCACCACCAGCACAGTAGACTACTTTGATATATATGTGATTAGACAGATATTCACTTGTTAGGACTGACATGGTATCCATGCAGTCCACTGGGCCAGTGGAAGCCACAACCCACACTGCTGACCCCTTTGCAAATGCTTCCCATGGACATCCCAAAGAATGCATGGAACATGCACACACATTTCTAACCCAGACCCTATGCACAAAGGTTAGGCATCCTGTCTGGTGGACCCCAGCCAAAGGCAGATTGTATAACGATAGAAGGAGGCTACTGCAGGACAGAGCAGATTCACATAAAGGGAAGGCATCTGTGGTCAGCACTGGTAATAAGCTACGGTCTCTCATAACAACATCCACGGCCTACTCTGGGAGGGAAATGGCCATGAACACTATAGATAACCACAAGGCCTTCTTCAGTTATGTTAGACATATGGACCAAACGCCTCAGATATGCTCTGAGTTACTACACACCTACTTAACATTCACTGAACACACAGATATTGGCAACATTTTGGCAGACAGGTTCAGTGCACGTATCCCCCCTCCTTCTCCCCCACACTTAGAAATACTTATCACAGCTGAATGTAACCTCCCTATCATCTCAGATGTCCAGGTGAGGGCCGCCCTCAGCAAAGCAGAACACACAGCATCAATGTGACCTAATGGTATCCCTGGATGTGTGCTACGTGAACTCCAAGAGGAGATACAACCATATATAAGACTGATATTTAACCTTGGCCGTACTACGGGATATGTACCTGAACACTGGCATACAGCAACAGTGGTCCCACTCCACTAAGGAGGCACCTCTACTGACCCTGGGAACTACCGCCCCATAAACTTAACCAGCCTGGTCTGCAAAGCTATGGAATGATACATTATGGGACGCATATACAACGATATTGGGTACCTGCAGACACTTGATCCCACCCAGTTTGCCTTTGTGATGGGCTGATCCTGCCTTTTGAACCTGGTTGACTTTTCAAAACAGTCACTACAGCCATTGATGAGGGAAACGCAGTCCATACAGCCTACCTGGACTTGCCTAAGGCCTTCAACACAGTACTTCATTCAGGCATCATAGACAAGCTCATTAGCTTACATGTTACTACATATGTCACATGATGGGTTGCACACTGGTTGACATACAGAATCCATAATATTGATATTGCGGGAGCCATGTCAGACTCAATGCCAGTCACATGTGGTATCCCACAGGGCTCTGTCCTAGGACCCCTCTTGTTTGGCATTTACTTCTCAGATGTGAAAGCAAACATGTGCAGGTTGTGGATGACAAAGTTCCCAGATGACTGCGGACTAAGCACCATAGTCGTTACACCAGCTGACACACACATCCTACAGACAGGCCTCACTGAAATGGCCAACTGGTGCCAGGATCATGGCCTAACACTGAATGACATGTAATGTATAGTCATCCCCTTTGGGTGAAACTACGTGCACACAACTTATCACATGGACATACCTATAGATACAGACCAATGACACATATGGAGGGTTCACAGTATGAAGACTATTAACTTGTTACTTTGTCGCAGCTGGTTGCGTTACCGTTACTATAGCTTCCTGCTGCTGCTAGCCCAGCTTGATACTGACACTGATGACAGCTTCAACTTACTTTGTGTAATGTGTGTTTTTGTTTGTGTTCTTATTTTCTTTTTTTCTTTTTTTTTTCTCTCTCTCTCTCTCTCTGTCTGCCTCCAGACGGTGCAATGAAAGTATTGCATGTGTTGAGTGGGAGTACAGGATGCTTTTGTAGGTATCTGCATAAGTCCATGTGATGGCCTCTGCACCAATTGTAAGCCAGCATTTGCTAATTGCATGCAGCCAGTTGTGTACTGATTGTAGTTCTCACTTTGATTTCAGGACAGTGCTATAAAAGGGTATGTGAGATAGGCGTTGCCCTTTCAGACTGTAAGGGCGGGGACCATGCTGGTATGCTGTGGACACTGTTCTTTGAGTGTAAAGGTTAGTATCTCTCTCATGATTCAGGCTGTGTTGTAGATTCACATTTCTCCATTCCTCTTTCCTGTTTCCTGTACTAAGTGTGTATGCACACTGACACCTACAACTATATATATATATATATATATATATATATATATATATATATATATATGTAAATATACATACATTTATATATGTACATTAACTGACATTATTACCTACTAGCTACCAACTAGCATGGCTGTTTCTGTTCACACACTACTATTATAGAAATCCACTAGATTTGACAGTAAGTAAACATGACATGCTTTGTGTACTACACATCCTATATTCCCTTTACATTAATTCCTACTATTACATGATATATTTATTTTAGCACAATGTTCTTGTATAACAGTCATGGCTAAGTGGTAAGTCATGCAGACTACTGTTTCCAAGGTCCTGGGTTCAGGACTGACAGTGGGATTTTATTTTGCTTTTGAACTGACTACAGGACCTGTCAATCAGAGTGGCTAAGGCACTTTTAAGCAGTTGTAACCGGGTTAGCGCTGGTTTTCACGGAGCTCCTGCATGCGCACTGGCGTTCAGCTCCACGCACACCCGCTTACAACCGCTTAACAGTGCTTACTCTGGCACACACCCGCACTATTTTCTTTGAAAGAAATGAAAATGGGGAGACAGGAAAGTGGTGAAAAAGGGGTCACAAAGAGGGTAAGACAGTAGGGAAACAAGCTTGGGTTTTGCAGGAGGGATGTAGGTAAGGCCCATAGCTGCCCATTTCTTCATCAGCAACAGCTGTGCATATGTTTGTAATTTGGTGTGACATTTGAAACCTTCCACCCCTGAGAGAGGTGTCAGGACAACAATAATACTTGTTGTACAGCCAATTGTAATTGATAGTTTCCATGTCCAGCAGACATGTGTGCGGAATGGGCAGCTATGTATGGGGCATCATTTTTTTGTGGGTACAGAGTGCCTTTTTTTTTTTTTCAGGTGAGAGTGGTATGTCAGGTAAAGGAAGTCGGTATAGCTGGGGAGGTAGGTTGGGTAGGTCAACAGACAAGACAAACAAGATGCATACAGGGGCGGTGTATGACATGTGTGGGGGGGTTACACAATTGACAGGGATGGATGTTTGGATATCCAGAGCCCATGAGCCCACAGATGGCAACAGTGGAACTGATATCCCCACCCATGGGCAGTTGCCACTGTTCCTTCACTGCCCAGGACGAGGCTGTGCAGGCCGGGCAACAGGCATGCCTGCAAGTTGTGCCACCTGTGCCTCAAGCTGGCGTAGGGGCCCAAGAACAGAGTCCCGGATCTCCCTACGCACCACAGTCTGGACGCTACGGAGGGTGAGTGGTGGTTCTCCTCCGGCACACTTGCAGAGGGGGGATGGGCCCCATCCCCTGCAGCGCTTCCACCCGCAGGTGGCACAGGGCCACCGGAGGAGGGTCCAGATTGGGCACTAGTGCCAGGTGCACTCGCCAGCTGAGGTGGGAGAGGTGGGTCGACTGGAACCCGCCTTCCCTGTCGTCCTATGTTTTGCATTATGTCATGACAGTTTGGGTTAGTAACATACAATACCATTCGCAATTAGTTGTAACAGCATGCATTAGTATTCCCATTAACCAAACACCCAGATATTCACACCATTGAACAGCGAGCATAACACATGCATAATTTGAACAGCAATACACAGTCCAACAACATGCAGGGTTGATTGATGGCAACAGGCCATCAGGTTTGGATATATGAACAGGGCAGATGCATCAACGTACATGCAAATATTTATGACCCAACAGGACAAATGTCCAGGGGTGTTAATTGCGATTACACATACCAATTTCACGTGGAATGGATTATATGTGGTTATAGGGTGGGGTGAAGAAAATATTATTAACACCTTCGAATACCAATACATATGCTGTACATTTCTAATAGCTGCAGATATATACACACTACTGTTCTAACTACAGTTTCCTATATGATAACTACTTCAATTTGGTGATAGGACTGTTACTGCTACATCGATATACATTTTATTGTTATTCATACATGTTCATATCTGGCTTTGTTCAGCTACATCATCCTGCTACATTTGCTTTATATAGCTATAGACAGCTGTGGATGTTTGGTATTTCAGACAATCAAACTATCTGCATATTGCAGACTGAGAGCAACATATCCAGATTTTGGGATACACATTCCAGCTGCAGCAACACTTTGAACACATTTCACAGTTTTGTTCTGCTTGTCACATTCATTTCATTCTGTACTGACTGCAGTATACTTTATTCAGGGGTTATTACTACTTTATTGGTGGATTCATAACTCTTTCGCACACTCTCTCACTTGTTTTCATTTTACTATTCAGGATGGTACTTACTTCTAGGCTTTATTGACATGTTTTACCTGTAGTTATTACAATCCTTTCCAGCAGTCTCACTTCTGTCATGTTTCAGTATTTCAACAGGGATATATTTCACACATGTGATTTGCTCATCTTCTGCAGCTGTACTTTTCAGCCTGCTGCAGGTTGTGTACTATTATATTACAGGTGGGGCATCTTTATTTCAGACTTTATTTCAGACATTTTCATTTTTCTGTTTGGATTACAGACTGCAACACACTTTTGTAATCAAGCAATACTTGCAAACACTCTTACACTGTTACTTGCACATTTTATTACTTAGTGACTACACTGCACTCTTTTGCTAACTGTCATACTTTTATATTTCTTTACAGTTACTGGGAGAGGATTACTGACCTGCCTGGTGGTGCAACCGCACCAGCCTATCGCAATAGGCTCTGTGGTTCGCAGAACGGACACCTGCAGCTGTAATATAAATGAAGTAATATTGGAATACACATCTCCATAATATCAGCTAGTTTAATTTCTTACATACATAATTAAATGTAACTTACTCAGTAGTGGGGCGTTGGGCATTTGCCGGGCCTCCTGGATCCAAAGGTTCAATTGGTCCTGCTTACGTCTCTTCAGGTCTGCATGGTGGTGATGGACCTGCTCACCAGTCCTTGGAATCCCTGTGGCACTGGTGAGATCATGAGCCAACCGGTCCCACGCCTCAGCCCTATATGCTCCCCACAGGACCTGGCCCTGCATGAGTTGGGCCTCATGATTGTGGACTAGGAGCCAGACCATATATCTGGACTCCTCAACGCCCCACCTCTGTGCTCGAAAGCAACTACCCTCACCTACTCCTGACATTCTGGCTGCAAGTTAGTTCTACAATCATTTATGCTGTGTATTCCCGCCTATGGGGCTTATATATGCCATTTTTCCCGCAATTATCTGTGATTGGCCATTTTGGAATTGTATCAACTTCACAAAACCTGCTTTGTCATGCTCCACTTTCTATTCATTCCTATATATTTGCTATTACTGCATTTCTAAGTACAGCTGTCATGGCTTAGTGGTTCAGTGCCTTGACTATGGTGCATGGTATCCTGGGTTTGAACCTGGCCACTGCTTTTTATATTTTATGACTGTCTAGACAGGCTAGGGGGTGTGTCTGTGTAAAGGCAGTTTTGTTACAGCTTGCTCAACGTTGCCCGTTGGTTAGCTTGTTGGCGCGGTGCGCAGCTCCGTGCAAACGGGTTACGCTAGTTTACACTTCATTTGGCTGTCAGCACGCATATTACGCTCAGCTCAGCTAGGGGCACACAGTTTCAGCGTGTTAAACCACTGCTCACCTACGGGCACTCATTTTACACCTGTTAAACCACTGCTCACCTACGGGCAGATGCACTCACCTTGTTAAACTGTAGCTCAGCTATAGGCACATCTGGCATTTTTTATTATTTTGTTATCTCACATTTCTTCAAAATAAATGGCCTATTTCATTACATTTTACATAAAATATAATTTTATATGTGTATATATATGTCAGGGACTTGTTTCGTGCTTATTTTACTAAAAATAAAAATTTATGTTGTGGGGGCTCGAACCATGACTGCCTGCTCTTCAGCCGACGTCTCTACCGCTATGCTATTGCTTTTTGGCTTACTTTGCATAGTTAGTTCTTATATGCTTTTCCACTTACTGCTAACTGTGGCTGAGCTTACGGGCACGCCCGCGCAAACGAGCGCACTCACGGGCAAACATCTTTACAATTAAAAAAAAATATATAACATGTTCATTTATATATTTTATGTTCATAGTCTGTAGGGGCATGTGTTGTGTTGTGTTTATTCACATTTCCATGGATTCTGTCGTGGGTGTTTACTTTGGGCACTTTTACTCTTCTGGGGGTGTGTCAGCTTGCAGGGCTCGGCCTACGGACACGCCCCCTACTGTCTTCCACGGACCGTGTTAGCCTTAGGTGTGATTCAACATGCCCTCATGCATATGCATGACATGCTGACGTCACACAGTTTAACTGCAGCCTCCGTGTAAGCCTTGTATCTCTTACACGGAGGCTTCGTGAATCCTGCCCGAAAACACAGTACATAAAACTCTAAGTCTGACAATATGAATAACCCTTAGAAATGTTATTTTTAAAAATCACTTAAACATATGTGATAAACCATATAAAACCATATAAAGGTTAAGTCATTTGAGTATATATGTTAAGTAAGGTAATTGATGGTGCACTCGTTGATGGAGTTAATAGAGAAACTGTTGGGGACAGTACGATCAATTACAATGAACCTTGTTTTGTGGTTCATTTGAATGATGAACATCCCATTTTTACCTCAGATTCTAGTGCCCCTGTAAAATTCCTGACCCTTCAGAACATTGGAAAGAATTGCAAATCAGAATTGGAAGGGGAACAACAATAGAAACTCTTTCAAGTTTCACCCAAATCAAAGCAAGGACAACTACAATTACAGTCAGCTTAAGAATAGGGGAGGGTGGACTCAGATATTTTAGTTACCCATCAAGATTTTGTTTTTTCTTACAATGATTTCAATATTTTCACTTACAGTCACCTGGACATTACTTTGGACTACTTTAAACTCTTTGAAAAGGGGTTGACTTCTGTACCTGTATCACAGTTAACTTAGACAACTGTTTAACTGAATTAAAGTTGTTTACTAGGTGGCTTAATTTAGCATTACAGTTGAATTCTTATTATGACAAAACTGAGGGTTCTGTGGGCAGTTCCACTGTTAACAGTTTTAAGAAAAAGACTACTTTCAGCCCCCAGTAAACCGCACTAGATAGGTGTTTGGCAAAGCCTTTGAGAAGGATATATATTACTGTTAAAAGACATATTAACAACGTAAACAAGGCTGAGATCATTACTAACTTCTTTACAAAATGCCAAGACCATCCGTATTATGAAACCAGACAATACGGGAGGTATTGCCATTTGTGATGCCATAGATTACGTGGGGGATATGTGTTTAATTTTCTACAACAATGATAAATACAAGCAAGTATCCAAGAATCAAACTTGCATTTCTTATAGAATGATCGATTTACAGTTGTGTGATTGGTATATGCAGGGGATGGTTTCCATTGAGATTTACAATTTTTTGATCACTAAATCCCCCCTTACAACTTTCATTTTGCTATGCATTAGGTACACCAAGATTTAACACCCTCCCCTTATAGGCCTATTGTTGCTGTGCAAAATTCCAAGACATACCATCTTTCTTTCATGGTTGACAGACTTTTGAAACCTTTTTAGGACAAGAAGAAACATTTACTTAAGGATTATTGGATTTAGGATTTTTAGGAAGCATTAATGAAGAACATTACAAGGACATTTTTTTTTTTCTTACTGTGGATCTTAAGGATTTATTTTCCTGCATTCCACGGGATAACGGCCTTGAATTATTTCATGACACTTTAGTGGGTTGTCAGTTTCTCTCAGACTTTGAAATTAACCTTATTGTTGCATGTATGACTATTGTTCTTGAGAACAATTGCATGCACTTTGAAAGTGGATTTTTTTGGAGCAGATTAAAAGTGTGACCATGGGCGCAGCATGCTCCCCAATTTTTGTCAACCTAATATTACTGACTTAGGAGAAACATTTTTATCTCAGATTACTTTAAACTTTGTGTACTTTATTTAAGATAACTTGACAATATATTTATCCTACGGGATGGTACTAAGGATGAGGATGAAGAGTTTGCTAGATTTAAGAATCAGAGTACTGAATTTTTGGTATTTACCCATATACGGAATTTTTGGTATTTACCCATATACAGAATTTTTGGTATTTACCCATATATGGAATTTTTGGTATTTACCCATAAACTTGATGTAAGTGAGGTTCATTTTCTTGGCACTATTGTCACCAAACTCAGAGGTAGGTTTGACTTGAATATATACAGGAAACATACCTTTAGCAATACTTACCTACATTTTAATAGTTCACATCCTTTTTCTTAGAAAACAGATTTAAGTGTCAGATTACATGCCTAGCAGGGATGACTTCTAGAATATATTATTTTAATGTTGAAAGAAGTAAATTTGAAAATATGTTTATTTGTAGAGCCTATCCCAAGAAAATGGTTGATGAGATTAACAACAATTTTTTTTTGAGGTTGGGGACATTATATAAGCCCATATTAAGGCTAGGTCTTACTGGCACCTTTGTAAGTAACAATAGTTAGGACAACAGTAAAACCTTTGACAGGGTATTAGTAGTGGAATACAACTCCAGTTCTCTAGGTATAAAAAATATTATCAAAGACAGCTGGAGTATTCTTAAGACAAATTAACACATTTTGGAAAAACAGGACCTAAACCCATTTTTGTTTACAAAATGGGGAGGAATTTTAAAAATATATTAGAAAACCCAGGATGAAAGCCCTCAACTTTATAATTAAATTTTAAGTGACTTTTAGCATTACTTTGTCAGTATGTGTTCCCTTTGTACCAGTTCTGTTTATTTCTTAGTTAGTTTTCTTGTGGTGCTTTGATGCTTTGGTGTGGTTTTCACAATACATTTCCTTTATCTTGGCACTCATAGCACTCCAAGAAATTGGTAATATTCCACTCAAAAATACAATTTTAAATAATCCTTGGGATTCATAAAGGATCCCACTGTGGAAACTATTAGCTGCAGCCAAAAGGGACTGTTTACACTACCGCATGAAAATGCAATGTTGACACATGTTAACTGCAATGAGGAAAGACTGTGTTATCAGCTAATTTACATGTCTCTAAACTAAGTGATATTACTACTAGTGCTAATCAGCACTTTGCTGCTGTAATCGCCTCTAGTGATCCTTGCATCCCACTGATAGCCCACCACCACTTCCACACTGCCATACCTCCTTTCTGTCTCTTAGTTTAAAAAACATCCCTGATGTATACTAAAACATCCCTGATATATACTAAAACACCCCTGATATATACTAAGACACCCCTGATATATACTAAAACACCCCTGATGTATACTAAAACATCCTTGATGTATACTAAAACACCCCTGATGTATACTTTTTCTCCTGCCCTCATAAATCATAGATGATAATGGCAGACACTGGAGCTTCATTCCACTTAATGTTCCAAAACTGTGTCATGATCCTAGACCTGTTGCTCTATTAACTATTTAAGTGACTCTGAATAACATTTAAAAAATCATCCTGGTATCATCTAGTATTCCTCCTGGCTTGGTCTAGAAGGTTTCTGCATGACCATTTAGAGGAATGATGCCCCCTCACCCAAATGTACGTACACCCATCCATCACAATTGTCCCTGATTTTGCCCCTTCTCTATTCCTAGAAACTTGGGGACTATTAGTGCCACTCATTAATGACAGACATTAAGGATCCATACTTCTTATAGTTCAGAAAATAAACCAAGCTACAAGCCTTCCTCAGTTAGCATACAAGGTTAAAGCTCTGGATCGTTAGCAAGCTGTTCTGCTTGTCAAGGGTACAGGGTTTTAAGTTTCTCCCTTTAATTTTTAACTTTTTTAAGTGATGCATAAAAATATTTAAAATGCCTCCCTGATATTTAGGAGCAAGACACAAAATTAAACTTCTGCTAGAATGTGCTCCCTCTGCTCATACATATTTTTTGCTGCAAAACTGTTGTTCTGCTAATTTTAATTGAGATTATGGAAGTAGTTAATAAGAGTATCTCTGCTGTCTAATGCCCTCCCCCATGCCCACATGCCTTTTGTTAACCTCCCAGTTCTGCAGAACTGGCTCATTAGTCTAGGGGATGTTAGAGGTATGTCAGCCCCCCATACATACAGGCACACACACACACACACACACACACACACACACACACACACACACCCCAAGAACCCCCTCATCCAGTCACATCCATGGATACTCTCACCCATTCAACCATACATGCGCATGCACATACATATACAAACACACACTTATACTGCCTTTACCCTAACTAATCCTTTACTGTGACTGCCCACCTAGACACACACACACACACACACACACACACACACACACACACACTTCTAATATAGTCTCACCCACTGAAAGTAATGAGTGAACATGAACTTGTGGCCAAGCAAAGTTATACAGCCAAGGAATTAATTCTCTGAATCGCTTGACTGGGTAAATGCATACCACAAACATTTATGGGAGAGAGTACATGGCTAATTAGTACAGGTTGCTGCTCTGGAAAGTCTCATTGGTGTATAGCTTTGTGAGGAAATGGTCCAATTTGGTCAGCCTGTCTCTGAATCAGAAATGTCTACTGCTACCAGCAGTCTGTCTTGGGTCTTAATGCTTGTGGTGTCTCTTTCTTAATCTGGCCTAATGATTATGCAATTAACAAACATTAACTGAGAATATAAAATACAGGGAATCAAAGATTTTCCATCCTACTAGGTGTTAGTAGGTGTTTGTGTTGATACATTTTTGTCTTCTTTTGTTAAATACATTTTATTAATATTTCTATTACACTGAAATGTAATATGCATTGAAGAGGTGTGCCCTCTTTTTAAGAAAGAGGACTGGTAATATATTCATCTGCCACTGAATAATTAGATGGACTGCATTTAAACCTATATTTTTAGTGGAATGTTATTAACTTCTTGGAAGGCTATTGGAGCCGCCAAGTTGCTAGAGTAACGGAATATTTTTGTGAAATTCTGGCTGCCTCCCGAAGGCTTTTTCATTTGCTAGCAGAAGGAAAGTGAAATAATTATTTGACTTGATAGCCAAAGTGTTTGATCAGAAATGTAGTGGATTTGGGCTACATACGCTTGAGTAAAGCATTTGACTTGGTACTGCATTAAAGGTCAGTGAACAAAGTAAATCAGCTTTGAATGGGTTCTAGGCTGGCAGGAAGGGTAAAGCCGTAGACAGACAGGGTCATACTGAAAGGAATTTATTTAGCTGAAAGTCGGGGATGGCAGAGGGGGGGGGGGCGGTATTTAGAAGGTTTCTTTTCAATGTCTGTGTCAGTGACACTGTAGAAAGTCTGGAAGGGAAAAAATGAAATAGTTTGTTATTGACTTAAACTTAGGCAACCCTGCTGATATAAATGAATATATGGAAATGAACTTCGCAAGATTAGATAATATGTAAATTGGTGCAAAAATATGATTTCGATATTGCTTCTGTGCTTTGCCCTTAACGTATTCCAGGTGCTGACAATGCTATGGATATTTCTAAATTACATTACTATTTTAAAAAAAGAGTTAACTCACTCTTCGCATCTGCTTATGTCACCTTGTTCCTTGTATTATGCAGTCTAATCATTGTGGTGTTAATTTTGCCTGTGATCATTTTTTTTACCTCTGTGAACACTTTGTTCCTTTGTCACTGCCCAAGTAGTATCTGAAAAGATCTTGTACTAGCCCTCCATCCCAGTTAACAAACAAAAATAAAAAAATAAATATATAAAATGTAAAGTAATTATTCTGAGAAGCAGCAATGTGCTAAAAATGCCTACAGCTTTGGAAGAAACAACAGAAACAGAAGAGGTGAAGTGCTTAGGCATACTCCTATCACATGACATATATGCAAATGAGGAATGTGACAGTGCACTAGTGAAGGCTTGTGAGACAGTGGATGTAAAGAAAGAATCATCAGAAATTAATAAGGGAAAGTTATTAAGACTGTCTATAGGCAGTTGTGAAGGGTACAGAGTACTTTGTGCAGTTCTGAAAAGTTCATCACACTAAAGACACAGTCCGTAGAAGGCAGTTTAGATTAGAGTAACGCAACTAGTCCATGATCTGCATCAAAAGTATTATAAAGTGAGAGACAAACTAGAAAAGCTGAACACATTGCTGTGAGGAAGGGAACCAGAGATGATATATGAGAGAAACGTTCATGTGTCTCTGGGAAATCTACAGCATACTGCAAGTGGAAGCTATATTTAACAGAAAATATGTATAAGCCCAAGAAAACATAGTGCGAGAATGGAAGGTAAACAGTCAGAAGAGATACAATGACGTGTTACATCCCAGGAATGGAACAGCCTTAATGAAGTTTTAACAGGGTCAACAGTAGTGAAAAGATTCAAGAAATCATGAAATGACAGGCCACTCATATCAGAAAAAGGGAGGGGTGGGTTACGAGGAGGATAGCGCACTGGCCAGGTAGGACCTTTGTCTTGTACAATAAAAATGGACAAATTAGGGGAGCCATGATGTCTTATCGTTGTAATTATTTGTGATTCTTGTGCAGTAGTTCTTCGTATTAGTTTGAAAGAATAACGTATGTGTGTGTGTGTGTGTGTTTATGTGTATATGAGTGCATGTTCTAACAGTTTTCAATGTAGAGTTTATGCTTAAATCTCACTTTTACAGCTACTCACAATAACAGAGAGTCACTCACTTAGGTTCATAGGTTGGTACTAGGCTATCAGCCCTAGGGCCTATACAAGCCTAGCCATAACAATTCCCTGGCTATTTCTTCCCACATTATTTACTTTCCTGGACCCCTGTCTAGCAGGGCGACTGACGTGATCCCTGGGGTGAATTTCCTTTCTCCCATCCAGTCGTCAAGGTTCCTCTTGAAGAGGTCCAAAGAGGCACTCTGCTTGACATGTATGGGCAATCTATTCCAGAGTCTGGGGAGTCTCTGGGTCAGGAACCTATCCCTCCAGCATGTTTTGTTTATTGTGATGACAAGGTTTAGATCCCTGGAGCGTGTAGCTCTGATGGATTGGGATTTCTTTAAGTGTAGCATGTCCAACAGCTCTGGATTTGACATGGCCTTGTATGTTAAGCAGAGATCGCCTCTGAGTAGACGATATGACAGAGTATAGCTGGAGTTTTTAAGGTGGTCAGCGTAGGGCATCTGCTTTAGGCCTGTGATTCTTTTAGTGAGGTATTTCTGAGGCCTTTCCAGTTGTTGCAGATGTCTTGAGAGGTACATACCAAATGGGGCGTTGTATTCTATAATGGATCTAATGAGGGATGAGTACAGTGGGACAATGACCTCCTTTTTTCTGGATGAAAAGCCCTTCGTGATGAGGTGTGCCACATAGAAGGATTTCCTGACTGTTGTGGCGATGTGGTTATCGAAGGTGAGACCACTGTCCACCTGTGTCCCTAAGTCTCTTATCACACTTTCTGTGTTTAGTGTACTGCCACCTATATGGTAATTCATGGATACATGTTTTTTTTCCCAAAGGGGATAACAATACATTTCTTGGCATTGAGCTTGAGCCCATGGCTCTGGCACCAAGCATCTGTTTCTGTAAGGCCCTTTTGTAGAGTATCCACATCATTTGGGGATTCAATAATGGCTCCCAGTTTGCAGTCATCTGCAAACTTTGTTAGCCAGAGTCCCTTACTGTTGACCTGTACTTCAGAGAAGTAGATGCCAAACAATAGCGGCCCCAGGACTGAACTGAACTTAGATCCTATGCCTGTAATGATATATTTGCCGATGAATACATCAAGAATTTGAATTCGTAAAACACACACACATATATGTTCCTCTAGAAAATGAATCACTGTTTTTATACAGTTCTGTTTTATTTTACATTTACTTATACATGCCTCTGCCATTGTTGTCTAACATATATGCATAGAGCAGACACCCATATGTCAACAGGTAACCGGATGTTAACAAAACTACATGTGCTTTGAGAAGCACAAATACCTGCACAAATGTATTTAGGGAAATGACTGTTGTATATTTAAAAAAAATAAATAAACAATGCCATGATTGAGCAGTTATACATGGGCATTTACATTTCATATTGTGTCACCTTTGTCACTTGAAAAAAGAAAGAGATACAGAGAGGAAAAGGAAAGAGGAGATAACTAATCTGTGTGCCCAGTTTTGAAATGTAAATGATCAGTCTGAATTTCAACAAAAACTAGTGTGTTGCAGTATGGGCAAGATAAATCCCAACGTTTCTTTAGGCAAATTAACATTCTAGACACAACCACAGATTTCTCAGATCTCTCCATATTCACTGTGTTTTTGTTCCAGACAATAAACCAATGACATATCCTGTGTCTGCTGAATAATATTATGACAGACTCCAAAGTGACAGGAGACGGTGAGAAGGCAGCTGCTGTTACTTATGGAAGCATTGCCCTTCAGTTACTCTTTTTTTCTAGCTCTATTATCGATTTAATTCGGTTAAAAGTGACATTGAAAAAGGTACTTTTTTCCCTGTAGCAGTTTCTAATATCTAACCAGAGTGCCATTACCTATTACCTATTACTAATAAAGTCAATGAGTTCCACAGAATCTCATTTTTTTGAACTGCAGACCATTCACATGACCACAAATTTAATGAAGCCACTTGAGACATTACAGATACATCAGCTTTTCCTTTTTGAGCAAAGAGCAGACACTTCTGAGAGAAATAATGCTAGAATAATATGCAACTTTCTTTAATGCCTGAAATGTTAGCACTTTCGGCTTGGAGCCCAGCAGAATTTCGTGTATTTTTTTTTTTTTTGTCCAAACTGGACATGTGATTTTAGTTTTGCATCAGTGAAATTGCCTTTATGTGACTGAAGCTCTACCTGTCTTGGTCACTTATGGTCATAAACTACATTCTGAAAGGCACTCCTGTGGCCTAACTCCATGGTTTTATCTGAGGTGGACAGCATTTCTGTACTCCGCTTTGTTTCTGATTTTGTCTAATAAAGGTATTCTCTTTGGTCCTTCTTTCTGACCCATTTCATGGGTGCATAAGATCTTTTTCTTGGTTTATTATTTGGTGCAGTGTTTTTGAGGGCAGAAATATTCAGCAAATCTTCCTTTTGATTCACCATAAATATCTTACACATTTGATAGAGGCAACAACTCAGAGGAGACTGCAGATTAACTCCAACATTGTCACCTAGCTCTGCATTGTCACCATGGTCAGACTGTGGAGCACAGGTGTAGCAAGGGATGTGCAGTTTGCACTCATTGACATTAACCTGTACCCCCCTACACACACACACCGATTCTATATCATACAACAACTGAGACAACATAACTAATCTTCTCAGCTGCAATGCATTAATTCCTGGCAGCACATCACCAAACCTGACATCCCTGTATTTCTTACAATATAAACTAACAGCATGTGTTACAAGAACAATATGCAAGCATTTTAGAACTGGTAAGTGATTAATGCACAGTAACTGTACAATAAACTGTGTGTGTGTGTTTGTGTGTAGCTGCATCAGAGGGAATTTAGTCTTGATAGATCTATATCCATGGTGATTATAAACTCAGTAAAAAGTAATATTTTGTACATAATAATCAAGAAACAAATTCTGAAAGTATGCTTTCTAGACTCTATTAATCCCACCTCCATAGTTTGTGTTTTCAAGTAAATATTTATTTTGCTCCCCAACCTTGGCAAATGGCAATACTACTAACACCTAATCAGTCTACTTATTCCAGAGGGATGGGAACTGTGTGTTCCTGGGCTAGGAAAGAGCCCTTTGGCCATTTTTTCCCATCCAGGAATCTTGACCAACCCTCTTTTCCCCAGTGAAAGTTAAGTGGTAGGAAGTCTGCTTTGTGGGCAGACGAAAACGCTTAAAGTTTATTTTGAGAAAATTTATTAAAAGTTGTGAGTGGACTCTACTGTGTCTGGGACTTGTGTTCCTGCTTTTATCTGGTAGGGAGTAGGCTACTGCTGGTTGTGGGGAGGTGGTTTCCATCTCCTTTTGGGAGCACCCCTTGCTCATTCTTTGTTGCCTCCTACCACTAAAATCTTCTTGGTTTCCTGATACCTGGTACAAATGCCATCACATGCTAAGCAGGTTTGAACAACGCTAGGTACACCTAATACTCCCACTAGGTGTCCGCCTTATGACAAGTGAGAACTGTGTCTCAACCCCCCCCCCCAATAAGTAAGTCTGCTGGGGATGCTCACCTCTATTCTCGCTGGTCAGCTTCTTCAAGAGCCCAAACCACTACTTGAATTGCTTGCATTACAGTAGAGCTTTAACCCTCTATACCACAGAGCTGGTAATGAAATAAAACACAAACACACAAACCCTCAATCACTGATTAATTGGTATCTCTGCTAAAGTAACTAAAGTATACAGCTGCAACCAAGACATCTCATATTTCAGAACTTAAACTAGGTCAAACACTATGAGCAAAATGTATAGATCATGTTTAAGTCCTTTTGAAACAATAAACCATCACCCGCAGTAGACTGCTTGCTGATACTGGGAAGATTATGGGTATGAGTGGCTAATGTGCTTCCTGCTGTGCTTGTAGGATAGATTCTTCTCTATTGTATATGGGTATACAAATTTAAGGCACATGAGCTTGCTAGAGTGATGTACATGCCATGTGGCACACAGCCGTTCCAGAAAATTCATCTGGAATGTAGGTCTTACAGACACTAGACCAAATCTACTTTGTGCAAGTTATTGGTGTGTCAGTGATTTACACACCCAGGAAATACCAATAGTTCTCACATGTAAAATTGGATAAAAAAGCCATGTGTCTCGTGTGTGAATTATTATTCCAGGTTTGTTGAAATAATTAAGCTAAAAACAAACCAGTAAGACCCCTAGTTTTAACAGACACAGCTGACCTGGGTCTCTAATTGCTACATGTTCCAGGTCCAGCAGGCAAATACATTCCAGTCCCAATTAAATCAAAATGGGAGAGAGGAATGTGGCCAGTTCCAGGATGAAGCAAGCTTAGTTAAGGATCCCAGATCACTATCATCTCTATAAGCCAGTCTTATTGAGGGTACTGTAGTGTAGTAATTTGTCTTTATAGGGACATTACAGCAGGTATCCTTATTGCAGTAAGTCATCCTGATAAGATAATTTGTAGTCCACAAAATCTCTAAGAAAAACAAAAAATATATATCGCAAATAAACTCATCCTAAAAGGATAACATTTTAGTATGTGTTGCCCTGATAAGGATGTATGGAGATGGGTGGAATGACTACATCCTGATAAGAATGTTATTAGTCTTTTGGTCCTTCATCCTGACATGGATGTAAATAAGTTAGAAGAAAAAGAGTCTGGGCACTGTGGTTCTTTCAGGAAGTTTTATTAATATTCTGAGTTGGGGATTGCTTGTAGAAGGCTTATTGTGTGCTTTTCTGATTGGTAATTAGCTTAAAACATATTCCTTCTGCCCTATATACAAGCTTTGCATTTGCATGGGTTTTGTCTTAAACCCTCAAAGATGCTTGTCATTTGGCTACTACACCAGAGAGTTCCAGTGAATCTGTTTATAGCTAAGATAATCCTCTGCTAGAAAGACAAAATATGTATTCATTTGCACTTCTATTGATACTTGTGATTGCATTTTGTTTCCTGTGATAATTGCTGTATTTGCTAGACCTTACATAAAATAAACTGTATTGTTCTACTGCTGCTTTAAGTACTTGTTACACTGTAACAGATAGCCAGGGCTGTTGTATCTAGATTGTGTAATCCTCTTACACTTGGGCTCCAAACCAGCCATTTTGCATTAAGAAGGTTTTTTTCTACACTATTGTGGCAGAAGTGTGCTTATCTAAACCTACCTGATTTGAGGATTACTGATGGAAGGCTTATTCTGTGCTTTCCTGATTGGTAGCTAGTTTAAAACCTATTCCTTTTCGCCTGTATATAAGCCTCATGTTTGTGCAGGTTTTGGCTTAATTGATCAGAGCTGCTTGTCATTTGGTGGCTATGCCAGAGAGTTCCAGTGAATCTGCTTATAGCTAAGGAAATCCTGTGCTAGAAAGACAGAAATATGTATTAATTTGCACCTCTATTGATAATTGTGATTGCCTTTTATTAATTTCCTGTGATAATTGTATTTTCTGCATTTTAAATAAAAAGTGCTGTTCTGCTGCTGCTTTAAGTGCTTATTACATTGTATCTTATAGTCAGGGCTTTTGTATCTAGACTGTATGGTCTTCTTACACTTGGGCTCCAAACCAGCTGTTTTACATTAAGAAGGGTTTTTCTACACTCGTGTGCCGGATGTGTGCTGATCTAAACCTATCTGAGTTGAGGGTTATTGGTGGAAAGCTTATTGGGTGCTTTCCTTTTGGTTGTTAGCTAAAACCTGCTCCTTTTTGCCTGTATATAAGCCTTGCAGTTGCATAAAGCTGCTGTCAGTGCAGTGGTGGTCAGCAGTGCACTGTATTGACACAAATCCCTTGAAGATAAAAATTTCCCTAGAATAACTGTCACTGAAACCATAACCAGCCACCTACTGCATTAGAAGCAACTAAGTTGTGCACTGAGCAGCATTGTTGTGTGTGGTTATTCTTAGATTACACAACTTCCTACACAGAGTCCCTGTGATAACAGCACAGCCCAGTCTAATTAACCCATTTCTTTCCCCCTTACAAAACTAACAGTAAGAACCTGATATCACGGATGGGCAGCTTCCTACCATCTCTTTAGCCAGCCTGATGGACATGAGCATCCTGAGGCAGTGCAGCAATTATCTCATGTATACTGAAAACCACTTAATCCTGAAGCAAACAAATACTACATGTGGGAAATGTAGTTATAGTATGAAAATAGTGGCAAGGCTGTCACATACACACACGCATCACTTCAAGCACTAAATAAGGATTTGACACATAACCCACATATGGGGAGATAATCACTAATAATTTACCAAAACTCAAAGGTCTCCCAAGTGTTGCCTTTAGAAACAACATATACACACAACAATGCAAGTAACGACCACAACACATAATAAAACACATACCAGTGTCTCAACTTCACCAAACCTAACATACTGGTCATAGGAGACTCTATAGTGAAACACATGGATGTCCCCCTCACCAGGCTGGATAAGGAAAAGGTTACAGGTAGCTGACTGTCAGGTGCCAGATCATACAACCACTCAAGTCAGTCAGCCACAAGTACCACCATGACTCTGTCATAGTTCATGTGGGTGTGAATGACCTGAGGTGTACCTCCCTGGACTATATGAAGTGAGACATGATTGAGCTCTCAGATTATGTGTCATAGGTAAGTATGAGCCTAGCCTTGAGCAGCATTCTACCTTCACCAGGGATAATGATAGAATAGAAACAAAAATAATTTACTTTAACAATTGGCTTAACTTTTGGTGTCAGTCCAAGGGGATCCAATATTTGTCTGCCTTGGAGGACATGATTGACAAGCCATGGTATTTTGCTAGAGATGGTCTGCACCTGTCTCCTATAGATTTTTGGACAGTGGCAAAGGCTTTAGCCACCCCTATAATGCCTTTTTAGGCAGTGTCAAAGTAAACAAACTCCGACTGTAACAAACTCTTCTCTTGCAAAGCTCAAGGTTTTGTTGCTAAATGCTAGCAGTCTAAACAAGCAACTGTACTCCCTAGAAGAACTTGTCACCTTGGAAAATGATGACGTCTGTGTAGTCACTGAGACATGGTTCAAAGCTCTGGAAAGCACCCTGGCCATGCAAGGCTACAATGCCTCCCATATGTTCAGATCACCAACTGAACAAGAAAGACCCAAAGGAGGAAGAGGAGGTGTATCTATTTTTATAAAGGTTAAGTACACCTCAAGACTGGACAAACAGTAGAACTCTCTCAAGCTACTCCATGTCCAACTAACCACAGAAAAAAATTTCTGCCACATCATTGCTCTCTATAGGTCCCCCACCATGAACCAGGAAAAACACCATGCACCGGGATTTACTGAAGTCATTTACCATGCAGCCCAGTACCTTACTTGTGAGTGATTTTCTCTAGCTTACCATTGACTAGGGAACATGCAAGACCACTGACATGCAGGCTCAGATGATGTTCTTCGTCTTCCATTGCTGCAGTCCTTACTATTGGGGTATAGTCCGCATCCAGTCAGCCCGAATACCAGAGTATAAGGCTGACGTCGGTCAGGGCGCATTAGACTGACGTCAGTACGTCAGGGTACTAATGCGCATGACCGGCGTCATATCCTCCGTCTTTTTTGCCGCGTTGTCCGATGCAGAAGCAGTTTTGCGAGTGCAGGTTGGCGTTCTGAAATATTTCCGAAACCGGAGTTTTAGACCGAATCAGAGTTGGCTAAGTACCCCGTTGGGGAACATTTTGTTTTTTTCTTGCCTCAGTATTTAACCGGATGTCAGAAAAAGTGAATAACTGTATTTCTTGTGGGAAACAGATACCTCATAGGGATTACCATACATTGTGTATACCTTGTTTAGGGCCTGAGCACGACGTTGTTGGTTGCCGCTCTTGTGCTAGGTTTAACAAACACACTATTAAGAGGAGGTTAGACTGTGCCAGATTAGTGTTTGGGAAGCGTTGCAATTATAAAATGCCGTCGGATGCTCCGGCCGCTTGCCCAAGAAGCGTAAGGACAAAACAACGAAACCTAGGGTTGATGAACCGGCAGTCCCGGACGTCGGTTCTTTAGGAGGCTCAGTGGAGCCAGAGGTTTTGCCAGGAGTTTCTATGGAGTCTCAGGCAGAAACTTTACTGTTACAGGATGTACCCTCTCAGGAGGCAGGCCAGGCTGAGGGGCTTCTCAGGTAACTATTCTTCCCTCTCTTCCCAATGTAGTTAGAGCCTCTCCTTCTGTTGCCAAAACTTCTTTTAGAGGAAGGCCAAGTTCGGTTTCAGTAGGGGCTTCTCCTAGCCTTCGGGTTCTGTACCTAAGAAACATATGCTTAAAATGGCAGAAGATTTGATTACTATGATTAGAGGTTCTATGGGCCCTCCTGATAAGAGGCCTAGGGTGGAACCAGAGTTTGACAGTTTTGAACAGGGTTCAGGGGCTTCTGAGTCTTCTGCGGAAGATTTGCAGGAGTATCCTCATTATTCTGATTCTGATGTGGATGATGCCACTCCTTGACTTCTCCTCCTGAGGATTTTTCATTTTCAGAGACTCTGCATTCCATGAGGGAGCACTTTAAATGGGAAGGCCAGGATTACTCTGATTCCAGGAAGAGGCTTAGGGAATTCTTGTTTTTACCCCAGCATAGGCCCTTAGCTATACCTCCTGTGTTGACTGTGGTAGAAGATGTTTTTGCAGAGGCTTCCCTGAACCCTGATTCCTTGCCTCCTGCTCCTGTTAAACCTGATAGGTACTATAGGGTGCCCGAAGCTCATAAGTATTTGTTTAAGAGTCCTAGGGCGGACCCAGAAATTGTTTCTCAGGGGCCTAAAGGTGTTAAAGCCTCTGTGGTTAAAAATCCTGTTCCCACTGACAAAGAGGCAAGGGCGTTAGATAGGTGGGGTAAGAAAGTGTATACTTCTTCCACTCTAGCCATGAGAGCATTGAATTGTCAGTTTCACATGCTGAAATATCAAAATTATCTCCTTTCACAATTAAAATCTAAGGTGGATGCTTTGGCGGAAGGTATTGATTGTAAAGAATTGCTAGATTTGGTTTATGTGTCTGAACAAGTGGGCAAGCATTCTTTGCAATGTGGTTTTGATGCTGTGCAGGCCTCCTCGAGGGTGGCTGCCACTAGTTCTGTTCTTCGCAGGCATGCCTGGTTGAGGGATCAAAATTTGGCTGAGCATGTTAAGACAAGGATTTTGGATGCTCCTTTACAGTCTGATGTGGTGTTTGGTTCACCTGTGGAAGCAGTTTTAAAGAAAATGGAGGACAAAGCTAAGTCTATGCAAACTGTTAAAGATTTTTTGCAGGTACAGCCACCGAAGTTTAGTAGAAATTGGCCTGCTAAGGGGTGGACATATCCTGCTTATGATTCCCAGTCTAGGGGTAGGTCTAGACGTGGTAGGGGCAGGGCCCAAGGTTCTTTTAGGCCTAGAACAGGGAGTTCACCTGCTCAGACTTCTGGTGAGGGCAGGGGTCAGTCCTTTCGTAAACAGACCCAATGACCTGCCTTTTCAGCTGCCAGTGGATTCTCGTCTGGCAGCTCCTTTGGAAGGACGACTGTCTCTTTTCAAAGAAAATTGGGATTTAATTCCTCAAGACAGATGGGTGTTGGACATCATTCACCACGGTTATAGATTTTATTTCCATACAATGCCCCCTTTCACAGGCATGCCAGACGTTCCTCCTCCACAAAGAAAAGAGGCTCACAAGCAAGTTTCTCTGTTACTCCAAATGGGGGCCATTCAGCCAGTCCCTGTATCAGAAAGGGGCCTAGGATTTTATTCTCGCATGTTCCTAGTACCACAGACGGGGTACACGTGGAGACCAATTTTGGATTTATCTCTCCTCAACACTTATCTGGACATTCCCAAGTTCAAGATGTTGACGTTACAACAGCTTTTACCCCTGCTGGGCAAAGATCACTGGATGGTAACTTTAGATCTCAAGGAAGCTTACCTTCATGTGCCTATCAGGCTAAGTTACAGGAAGTATCTGCGGTTTCGAGCTGGAGATTCTCATTATCAGTTCTCTGCATTGCCCTTTGGCTTATCTACTGCCCAGAGTATTCACAAAGGTTCTGGCTCCAGTGATAGCTTACTTCAGGCTACAAGGACTTCAAATCTATCCTTATTTAGACAACTGCCTGATTCTGGCTCAAGAAAAGGAAGACCTTCTACAGCATCTGGAATATGTTATAGCAGTGCTAAGATGCCTAGGGTATTCTGTGAACGAAATAAAGTCCAGTCTAGTACCCTCTCAAGACATGTGCTTTCTGGGTGTGAGACTGCATACAGCAGCCCAGACGGCCTTTTTAACCCCGGACAAACAAAAGAGTCTATCACTTTACTTCCAGCAACTATCTCATCAGTCCGTGCTGACTGCAGAGACAGTCCTTCAAGCATTAGGGTTCATGGCATCTTGTATTCTGGTGCTTCCCAATGCCACACTGCATATGAGGAAGTTACAATGGTATCTCAAAAATGTATGGACACAGCACTGCCAGGATTTAGACACTGTCATTCAAATAATACCTTGCCTTCAAAGAGAATTTTTGTGGTGGGCTCAGGAATGTCACCTAAACAAGGGACTCTCTGTGACCCAGCCAGAGGCGAGTCAGATTTTACTGACAGATGCCTCGGACATTGCTTGGGGAGCTCATCTACATGGAAAGTGGATACAAGACAAGTGGCCTGCCAGACTACAGCATCTACATATCAACATGAAGGAGATGTTAGCAGTCCAGTTCGCATTACTGGCTTTCAAGGAGTTACTTCTTCCAGGGCAGGTGTTGATTCTAACAGACAACACAACTGTCATGTGGTACTTCAACAAACAAGGGGGAACACATTCTTATCCTCTATGCAGGCAAGCAATGATTTTATGGGAGACTGCGCTACGCTTGCACCTAACTCTTCAGGCAAGGTTTCTGCCAGGAGCACAGCACTCCTTAGCAGATGTGTTAAGCAGACAAATCATGGATCCCCACAAGTGGAAACTGGATCTTCATGTATTTCAGAAATTGACAGTGTCAGGGGGAACTCCAGACATAGATCTGTTCGCTTCTCCACTAAACCACCAGCTGCCACAGTTTTGCACAAAGGGGTTTCATCACACAGCTTGGAAAGTGGATGCTCTGTCTTTCAGTTGGACGAACCTTCATGTGTATGCCTTTCCACCTCTGCCTCTTCTTCCAAAGGTACTGTTAAAGGTCAGACAGGACAGGCCAAGGATGATTTTGATAGCTCCAGATTGGCCTCGGCAACACTGGTACCCTCTACTACGGAGTCTGGTAAAGAAGCCTCCATGGCCTTTCCCTTTGATTCCACATCTGTTATACCAGCAGGACGGTTATCTGCTCCATGTCAAGCTTCACTCTCTTCATCTGACAGCCTGGCATATTCTGTGTTGAAACACAGCCAGTCTCAACTTCCTCAACAAGTTTTAAATGTGATTATGGAAGCTAGAAGACCTAGTACAAGGAAAGTGTACGCAGCTAAATGGAAGAGATTTTTATCTTGGAGTAAAGCAAAGAATTTGGAGATTTCTGAGCCTAATTTGAGTATGGCTCTTCAATATCTTACTGAGTTACTGGACATGGGTCTGTCCTTCTCTTCCATTAAGATTCATGCTGCAGCAATCTCAGCTCACTATGATTGTGACCCACCATTGTTTTCGCATCCTTTGTTCAAGCAGTTTCTTAGAGGGCAAAAATATAAGACCCCACGTAGAGCTCCTACTCCTGCTTGGGATCTCAATTTTGTGTTGGAAAAACTTACTCTACAACCTTTTGAGCCTGCGGCTACTGCTGAATTGCAATATTTGTCATGGAAGACTGCTTTTTTGTTGGCTATTACTTCTGCAAGACGGGTGTCTGAATTGCAGGCCCTTATGGCAGTCGAGCCCTTTTGATTTTCCATAAGGATAGGGTATCATTACGTACTAATCCTTCCTTTATGCCTAAAGTGGTTTCTAGTGTGGCTTTAAACCAAACTATTCATTTGCCTACTTTTTATGCAGACCCCCAAAATAAAGGGGAAAAGATTTTGCATACTTTAGATGTACACAGGCAATTGCGTTATTACTTAAGCAGGACTAAGGATTTTAGGCAGTCTCAGCAGTTGTTTGTTTCTTTTTGCTTTGAGTTCAGGGCAAGCCTGTGTCAAAACAAACTATTTCTAGGTGGATTGGCTTTTGCATTGCATTTTGTTATTCCCATCATGGCAAGGAGGTTCCTGCTGGGATCAGGCCTCATTCCACTAGGGCTACTGCCACTTCAACAGCATTTCTACGGGGGGTGGCAACTAAGGATATTTTGGAAGCAGCTACTTGGAGTTCAGTGCATACTTTCTCTAAGCATTATCACCTTCCTATCTACTCTAAGTCTAGGGCTGGTTTTGCCACTGCTGTTTTGCAAGGCATGTTGTCAGCTCCTGCTTCTTTATGATTTGCCAGCCTCCCTTACCTCTGCTTTGGGATTCTACCCAATAGTAAGGACTGCAGCAATGGAAGACGAAGAACATAGTACAGTTTTGTACCTACCATAAATGTAGATGTTCGAGGATTCCATTGCTGCAGTCCAATTTACCCTCCCTCCTTCCCCTCTGTGTTTAGGGGTGGTTGTGTAGGTGAGTTTACCTGCTTATATTTTTGTATATATTGTTCATGTTTTGGTGCAGGTATTTTGGGCCTTGTCTTTTTAGGGTCTTCTGACATCTGGGGCAAGAAAAGACTGAGGATATGACGCCGGTCATGCGCATTAGTACCCTGACGTACTGACGTCAGTCTAATGCGCCCTGACCGACGTCAGCCTTATACTCTGGTATTCGGGCCGACTGGATGCGGACTATACCCCAATAGTAAGGACTGCAGCAATGGAATCCTCGAACATCTACATTTATGGTAGGTACAAAACTGTACTTTCTCGGACTTTGAAAATAAAAATGCTACAGAACAGCATGTCAGTACACCCACTAGAGGCTCAAATATCCTAGACACAGTACTCGGTGACATGGAAGAGCTTTGCAACCCACTACCCCTGTACAATGTCCTCTTTAGTAGGATTACACCACAAAATCATCCCTTTTGAAATAAATATGTCTAAATACTACATCAAGCTCAAAAATGTTAAAAAAATGTCTCCAAGGCAAATTATCTACTACTAAGCGATGGCATAAGACATTTCAAAGCTCCTCTGAACCTAGAAAACACAGAATCCTATGCAGAGGTGTACACCAATGCTCTGTATAGCCACTTAAGCCATTATATAGAATTGGCAGTACCAGACCAGATTAAACCCAGGTTTTGCTGTAAAAACAAGCCACCCTGGTTTGATCAGTTTATACAACAAACGAAAGAAACTAATGTCTAAAAATAAGTGGCAGCATACTCAGCAAGGGAAGAAATTCCGAAGTAGTCTAAACAATCAAATTAGAGATCTGGTGAAGTCCTCAAAAACAAATTATGAAGCAAAAATAGCCTTCCTAGCTAAGGAAAATCATAAAGAATTCTTTAACTACATCTGAAATCTTAAGGGGAATACCCAGCTATGCACAGAGCTAATTTTGGAAGGCACCACCCATACTCAACCAGAGGAAATAGCCAACCTGTTAGCTGACAGATCTGGATCAAACTTCACTCCCCTTGTCCCCACTGGTCATCCTTCAATGGACGATATCTGTATGATCATTAAAATAGACAGGTGTACAGCTACAAACTTAGTCAATTACTTTAACAACACAATACCTTTCCTTAAATTTACTAACTCTTACCAGGTGAAAACAATATCTTACCTTGACATAGAATTAACTAAAGACAAGGAAAGGCAGAAATATAGAGGCCATATTTATAGGAAAAGCACATATTAAAACTCTTTCTTGTATTATACTAGTTTCCAAACCCTCCACCAGAAGAAGTCAGTGGTGAAGGGACAACTAGAATGGGCAGCAAGGATGGTTACTGAGGATACCCATTTTGAAGAAGGGTGAGAAACGCTTAGATCTATGCTTTTACACAGAAGGTACCCAAACAACTTATTATCCCAACTGATTACAGAAGTATTAACTAAAAGGAAACAGGGCATTTATAAACCCATCTTAAATGAAGGGAGTACCAGTACATTGGACCAAGTAAATCATCTTGAGTTCCTTAGGAGGACCCAAACGTCTGTAAATATGAGTACTATCAGAACGGGTATCCCATACACCCTGAGTTTGATAACATTTAGTATAGAATCAATGGATCTGAAAAGTATTATGGAAAAAATTGGGACTTATTGGTTGCAGAGAAGGACATTAAAAGTAAAATAGGTGATTACACAGTGGTGATTTTTTAAAAAGGTATGAACCTCAAGAACATAATGGAATTAACAAGACCAACTCCAAGTAGGAATCCAAGAATGTATAGATGTGATGCATGTAATCAGTGCAAACACACTGAGACGGGAATCCAGGTTTAGAGTCAGGGAGGAGACATATTGGTTGAAGAACAGATTCAACTGCAATTCGAAATCTATAGTTTATTTAGCAATATGCCAACAATGTCCAGCATTCTACATTGGTAAAACCGACAGTAAAGTTAAAGACAGCGTGTATGAGCACATTTACAATATCAGTAAGAAAAAATGGACAGTGCATTAGCTAAGCATTGTAGTGAGTTCCCAGACCACTAATTTAAGTTTAAAGTTATAGATCAAGTACAGATAGACATTAGGAGTGGGTCTATTTCCTTACTATTTGAAAGATCAGAGTTATTATGGCAGTTAAGACTAAATGCCTGTCAGTACCCAGGTCTGAACGAAACTTGCTCTATTACAAGCATTTTAAAACTGAAAAGTTTGATGAGATAAAAATAGAACATCAGTTTCATATATTTACCGTAACATGTTGATGTGATTTTTATTAGCTTATGATTTATTTATCTTTTTAACTACTAGGATTGTACTTCTAATCTTGTTACAACTCTTACAGTAATTGTGTTGTAGATTTTGAGTCTCTTGAGTTTTTAAGCTGTGGTGTCTATTTAACCAAGTTCGCAGATGACCACAAACTGGGAGCAATCACTGAATCCCTGAACGATACTGATATACTGCAGAAAGGACTAACACAGACAAATAACTGGTGTCAGCGCCATGGATTGAAATTAAATGCAAACAAATGCATAGCACCCCTCTAAGAGTAGATCCAGTGGTACGTGATCTGGGTACTGAGGTTGATAGTAACCAGAACTTCAACCACCATGTGTCCACAGTGATGAGAATGTCCTTCTATGTAGCACAACTCATAAGTAAAGGCATGGGATTCAGATCAAAGACATTATAACTACATTGTACTTGTCCCTCATCAAACTAATAATTGAGTACAATGCACCCTTTTGCATGTACCTCATGAAACATCTGCAACAGTTGGAGTGACTTTCTCACCAGGAAGATACAGGTTATTAAAAACAAATCCTGTGCATAAATATTAAAAACCCTATCACTGTATTCTGTCTCTTCCAGACAACTAAGGGGCAATCTGTGTGTGGCCTACAGGGCAGTTTCCTATCTGGCCCTGATGAAAATGTTACACATTCGTAAATCAAACTATGTGAGGGTCAGTCATTCCATGGATTTTAACCTAGCCTCTGATATGAATAAATCAGGTTGAAGAGACAGATACATCTCACAGAGACTACTCCTTTTCTGGAGCAAGCTTCCTATTCATGTAAAACAAAGCCCTTCCCTAACTGTCTTCAAGTGTAGTTTAGATTAATGGGTGGGTAATCATAAATTTACTCCTGGAGTGGTGCCCATATCTCTCATGGAGAGAGGCAGTGAGTAATAAATACTGTAGCATAGGCTCATACCTCTGTGAACTTCATTCACCTAGCTATTAAAATTTGGGAAGCTCAGGTTAAATATCATTAGGCTTGTAAGGGCTCCTAGGCAATTCACCTAGTAATCTCCTATAAACCAACAAACCTATAAAATCCTTTTAATAAATCAGAGAAGACATGAATATGATAGAAACTGCAAAAGGCTACCAGATTTGCAGGCTGGAGACAAAGTAAGAGTTCAAAGTCCATGGAAAAGTCTGCAGTCTGAAGCTGAGCAGCCACACACAGTTTAAGTGCCGTGGTGCATGCACTCCACTATCAAACCTATTTAACTTTGGGTGATCAAACCTATTTAACTTTGGGTGATGCCTAATAAAAATCTTTATAAACATATTATTAAAACACATCCACATAATTTAACTTTATTCAGCGGTGAAATCACCATAAGGACAATGTGGTAAAATGTCTACAGACTTTAATGGATGTGACCCTATGCACGTGTATTGATACATCTCAAAATTTTCATTTGCCTACATCAGAAAGCAAAAAGTTTAATCATGAGTTCAGGTGATATTAGCACAGGAGAATTGACTTTTATGGATGAAGTTATTCAGTCAGAGGCAGGAGATATTTCTAGTGATGGATGGGCAAATGTTTCACAGATGTACCACATACTGTGGTAAAAATACAAGTTACAAAAAACTACTACTCCTCACTTGTAGCGGCCGCTAAAGCAATTGGACTTAGACCCAGTATAGCTTGTACAGAAGATGTAAAGCTGTTTAAGAAATTGCAGACATTGTATAAGACAAAAACAGGTCATCAGAGCCAATCTTTTATTTATTTATTTAAATTTGTTGACCGGGAGTGTCCGACTGGACGTAGGTCCATTTTCAGCGGAGGCCCGGGGAGAAAAGCTCCACAGTTAAAATAAACAGACAGTATATACATTGGATTACATAGTGAATAACAATTTACATAGCAATTACTCACAACATATTTCCAGATGAAGAACATAGTACATCAGTAGACAACTAGAATCTTTATCTGTGAAGTGCATACCAGACATTAACAAATGTTACAAGATGAAGCAGTTTGTGCTGTATAATAAGTACTGGCTTATGAGCATCTGAGCTTGCTATAATCAAGGTAGTTAGTGGAGTGGAAAGAAAGGTAGTGGTTGGATGGGGTGGATGATATTAGAGTGGGAGTTGCAAGGGCATAGCCAGCATGTTTTTAGTTGCACTTTTAGTAAAGTTTTGAAGTGGGTGTATGATGGTATGGAGGTAATTGTGGGTGGGAGTGAGTTCCATAATTTGGCTATGGCACAAGAGAATAGTGCTTCACCAGCAGAGTTATTGGCCTTAGTGATCTGCAAGTGATTTTTGCTGCTGGATCTTAGTGGTCTGGTGGTGCGATAGGGTTGGAGTAGATTCTGGAGGGATGGGACATTTAGTGGATGGTTTACTAGTTTGTGGGCGAGTGAGAGCTGATACCACTGAAGGAGGTGAGGGAGTTCAAGCCAGCCCAGTTCAGCAAGTGAGAGACAGTGGTGACTACGGTAGGATGCCCCTGTGGCGAATTTGGCGATTTTGTTGTAGTAGGTCTCTAGCTTGTTTAGATCATATTGCCTTAGGTTGGTATATATTGGAGAGGCATAAAGTATGGTGGAGATAAGGTGGGAATTTGCTATTGAAATTTTTGCTGCTTTGGTGAGAAGTTGCTTATTTCTGTATAACGCTCCTAGTTTTTTGTGGACTTTTTTTATAGTCATGGATATGTGAATGTCAAATTTTAGTTTATTGTCTATTTCCACTCCTAGCAATTTGGTGTGTTCAGTTGGGTATATAGTGGTGTTGTCTTTTGCCGTGATGTTAAAGTGAGAGTTGTTTTGAGTATGTTTGGTGGGTTGGAAGATGAGTAGTTTAGTTTTGTTTGGGTTGAGTATTAATCTTCTACAATGAGCATCAGCCAGAAGTGTCACATTCAGTCCATACAGTGGACCAACAATTGTCCAACAATGAAGGACAAAATACTGTTATGAGCAGCCCAGTTAAATTCTCCAGATGTGGTAGACCACCGAAGAAGCCTGACAGATATATGAAATATTCCAGTGGGAAAAAATATTCTAAATACTAGAAAGTTTGATTTATTTTGTGCATGCATACACACACACACACACACATTTATATATATATATATATATATATATATATATATATATATATATATATAGATATACACACACACACACACACACACACACACATGCACATTTGTGTGTGTTTGTGCATATATGTTTACAGACACACACACACACACACACACACACACACACACACACACACACACACACACACACACACAGACACATTACTACACTACCCTTGCATATTGTGTTACACTAAACAAATCACAAGAAGACTGACAAGTGCTTCCAGGGTATCACTGTAACCAAATACATATGTGCCAAATAAGCTTGCCCATTGAATGAATGAGTAACATACATGTTTATATGCTTGTCATTCACTGGAAATCCATTTACAGAAGGGCATGTTGAATCATAGGATCATAGGAGATTACTAGGCTGCCGACCCAGAGATCAAAGCCTAGCCATTTTATCCCAATGTAATGCCATGAAAATGCTAGTCAATACCCAAGATTGCATTTAGTGCTAACTGTTCATGTCCAGGAAGGTTGAGGGTGCTATCCCTGGTAAGAATTTACATTGCCCCATCCACTTGTCCAGGTTCCTCTTGAACAATGTCGAAGAGGTGCTCTGTTTCACATGAATTGGTAGTCTGTTTCCAAAGATGCGGCATTTGCCTGGAGATAAATCTGTCCCTCCAGCATGTCCTATTTAAGTTGCAGACCATATTTAGGTCCCTGGAATGGGTAGCCCTAGTCCCATTTGATTTACTGATATGCAGCAAGTTTATTAGGTTTGGATCTTGGATTGCTCTGTAGGCCAGGAATAACTCTCCGCTAAGAAGTCTATACTACACTGAGTATAGTGACAGGGACTTTAGTCGATCTGTGTAAGGCACATGCTCGAGCCCCTTGATCATCTTTGTTAAAAACCTTTGAGGTCTCTCAAGTTGGTGCAGGTGCTTTGTAGAGTAAATGCTGAATGGGGCATTATACTCAGTTATGGGCTGGATTAGTGATGAGTACAGACAGGTTATAACCTCTTTTTCTCTCGAGACGATGCCTTTACTAATCAAGTGTACTGCACAGAAAGCCTTCCTTACTATAGCAGACACATGGTGGTCACAGTTAAGGTTGCAGTTAACTTGTGATCCCAGGTCCCTTACTCCTTCATAAGTACTTAGGATATTGTTGTTGACTTGGTAGTGTGAAAGGACATTCTTTGTGCCAAAGGGAATGATGATACATTTCTAATACACCAGTCATTGGTCCGTGTGAGGTACTCCTGGAGTATACTGACATAATTTGGGGATTCAATGATCGCACCTAGTTTGCAGTCATTTGCAGACTTGATCAGCCACAACCCCTTAAGTTTGGCCTCAACTTCTGAGAAGTATATACTAAACCTCAGGGGGCCCACCACTGACGACTGTGACATCCCACTGACAAAAGGTCTGCTGGTTGATGTGTAGTCACCCACTTTGATAGTGTGTGTATGGTTTGTGAGCCATTGGCAAACCATCTTACAATGAAAGGGTTTACATTCAGTTTGCTGAGTTTATCAGTAATGCCTGAATGTGAGATTGTGTCGAAAGCCTTTGCCGAGTTGAGGTATGCTGTGTACATAGATTTGCCCTTGTCATTGCACCTGATCATATTTTCAAAGAAGTCCACCAGATTTAACAGACAGAGCCTGCCCTTGACAAAGCCAAATTGGGTAGGATCCAGGGTTTGGAGGTCATCTATGTCTTTATTTATGAGGTCTATAATGATGCATTCCATGGCCTTACAGATGAGTCTGGTCAGGCTTATGGGTCTGTAATTCCCCGGGTCTGTTGCTAAGCCACCTTTGTGGAGGGGAATAACTGTTGTTGTTCTCCTTTCCTCAGGAACAAAGCCAGTGATTAGGCTATGATTGAAAAGAGTACTTAATGATGATGCTAGTTCATGTGTTAGCCTGTTTAGGAGACAGCCTGGGGTGTAGTCTGGTCCCTTAGACAAGGCTTTGAGGACCTACTCTCCAGATATGTAGGGTGTGTGGAGGAGTTTAGGGGAAGGTTTGTGATAAGTTAGGAGTGGATAAGGCAGTGAAAATTTTGCCATACCTCTCTGCTAGCAAGTTTGCTATATCTGTGGTTATTTGAGGAACATCTGAGGATCACTGGATACCTGTTCCTCAAATGTTTTAACCAGTTATATTGATGTGCACATCCTAAATGTTTGATCTGCAAGAAAGATTAAAAAGAAAAAAAAAAAGAAATGTTTAAAACAATTAACAATTTTCTTTCAAATAAATAGATTCAACTTTTAGATTTGCAAGATGCATTTTCTTATTTCATCTCATTAATCAAAATCCACATTTACAGCTTAATAAGAAAATGCTTGTCCTTTCTCAGTTTCCTTTTTTAAAAACACCTTAGTCTAGGACTTTGTTTTGAAAAATCCAGCATTGATAGGGAAACTAAGACTTGTTTTTCTCACTTCCTGTAGGATATTTGGTGTAAACATTGGCTCTAGATTGTTGTCTGGGACTTTGTTTTGAAAAATCCAGCACTGATAGGGAAACTAAGACTTTTTTTTTCACTTTCCATTTAGTGCAAACCTTGGCTCTAGATGATTGTTACTGTTGAAGTGACACCCTCACCCCATGTGTAAAATGTGAAAAAGGGTTTGTAGATGGATGGGTGGGTTGATTTGTCAGTTTTAAACCAAATCTAGAATATTTTGATGTACTACTAGCTAAAAGAGTTAAAAAAGAGTACAGAAGTACAAAGTGTTTTACAGGTTTAAAAATTGTGAAACAGCACATTTATGGAAACATTTGTCAGAAGTAAAGTGATCCTCTAAATGAATGACTTTAAGAACTGCTGGACACTTCACCCTGTCTCATTTTATGTGTGTGTGTGTGTGTGTGAAAGCTAGTGAAGTATATTGCAGCTTTTAAAGCTATGAAAACGCTTCTCACTGCTCTTCTGCGGTGGCAGTTGTTTATGCTCTAGAGCTTAACTAACTTTAAGCACATTTTTTACTTCAGAAAGTTGTTTTTCCCCCAAACTCAGATTGTAGTTGTGGAGCTCTTTGTACCACATACAGATTTAGTGCAGAAAAGTAGCAACCAGTAACCCAAGCAGCAGCTTAGCCCTGTATTGTAGCATAACTGCAATCAGTGCCACAGTGTAGCAGATAAATAATAATTAGCAAACCTGTGGAACCTATAGCAACTCTTAACAAACTGGTAGGAAAGAACAGTACTTTATAGTTGCAATAAGCTGAACAGAAGTTTAACATCGTATATAATGATTCACAATACAGAGCAGTGGTTACAATAACAACAAACAAATATGACAATCACAATGTAAAGCAATAATGCATTAAACAGTGGTTTAGTGAAATATATAATATTTGTACAGAAAAGTAGAACTAGGTATAAAAAAAGGACAGACAAGAATACAACAATGTATTAATGGAATAGTTAACAACTGAGCTCATTGACTTACAAAAAGTCAGCGTATTACTGATACAGTAATGTAACAGTTATCAGCAAGGTGGTTTCTTTAATAAGAAATAGAACCACGATGCTGCCTGAATGATGCAAGCTTATTTTACTAGATTCTTACTGTAGTCTAGAAAGACAGCTGATAACAATTTGTTCCAGAATAAGGCCAACCAACAAAATGCAGTTCTACTGCACTGAGCTTAGCAATACAATGTCTAAAGTGCTGTACAGCTGTGGGAATAACAGCACCTTTTGTGGTGCAGAGGGTAGGGGCCCTAACAGTGATCCAGGTGACCTGGATTCAGCAAGTTAGCCTGATGGTTAATAAGCCAACTTGGGGTATAGGAAAGGCAGTGGCATTTTGTGGCTTGCCTATCTTAAGGGGAGGAAAGAGGTCTTAAGCAAGGATAAAAGCCCTGGTGAAGATACCAGGCTATGCATTCCATGCCTACAAATACTAGGGTGGGAAAATGGATGCGACATATATATATATATATATATATATATATATATATATATATATATATATATATATAAAATCCCTATGGCCACAACTATGATGCTGCACCGGGATACCTCTGTCTCCTATTAGGCAGTGTGAGGGTTTTGTATTAAGTCCAGGGTTCAGGAGTAACTCCCAGTGTCTGTGATTTAGGAAAGGCAGTAGTGGGTAGTGGTAGTCAGTGGTCTGTTCCAGCTCCATACGGACCAAAAAAAACCCACTTCCCATGATGCTGCAGGATTTGCTGGAAATGGTCACCTAAACCTGAACAGAGTAGGTGCATGACAAATGTACTTGCTAGTTACATGTAATGCATACCTCTGAAGTGCCACTGCATCTAGCATGGCAATTGTCAGACTTAACAGATGTGATTTCAGTGTCTTTTCCAATAATTAAGGTAGACAGATGTATGAATGTACTTACTAGTTGCATGTTATGCATACTTCTAAAGTGTCACTGCATCTAGCATAGCAATTCTCAGACTTAATGTGATTACAGTGTCTTTTCCAATAATTAAGGTAGACAGATGCACATCATCAGGTAGCTCAGTACAAATGAATGCAAAGTTGTGCAACTCAGCTGAAATTTAAAAAAGTTAAAGCACTCAGTCCACTGAAACACACACTTGCCATACCTCTAAACTATCCAGAATTTTGCAGACTGTCCATATTTTTAACTTATATTTTTGATCTGTTCCTTGTAAAACATGTGGTTTTCTGGTAAATAAAGGAAGGCTGAAGTACTAAATAATTGCAGACATTTTAGTTTCAGACTTCACATCCGTCAGAAAAAGCATGATCATTCAAAATCTTCTAGCAGCTCTGTCCTAATTTTGAGCCTTTATTCCCCATTGTTTTTGCTTTGTATAGATGTTTTTGTGTTATGAGGGTGAGACATGTGCACACTGCTAAAGAGTCAACAGCTAGTAAATGTCCAGAACAATGCACATTTTCCCCTGTTCTTGCCAGGGAGAACAGCTTTTGATCTAGTTTCAAATTAAATTATCAAAAGCAGGTGGCAGAAACAGCTGAGAATTCACTTCCCAGATGAAAGGGGCTTGTAATCAGTGTCTTTTCCAGTAATTCAGGTGCACAGAGGTGTAACATTGAGCAGTTCATCACAAACAAGTGCTACGCTGCACATTGCAGTGAAATTTAACGCAGTCAAGTTCAAGCACATAGCCATTCAAAATGCACTCTGCTAAATAGCTTACAGTAAATAAATACCCAGAACTTTACACATTTACTCCTTCTCTTACCAAAGAAAATAGCAAGAACATTGTCAAAAGAAATGACCATAAGCAGGACATAGGATTATCAAATCATCTGAAAATGCAATTCTCAGATGTAAAGGGCTTGGATCAATACCTTTTGTAGTAATTCAAGCACACGGATGCACAAATGAGCACTAGACCCAACAAAACAAATGCATATTTGAACATACTGTGTTATTTTTTACATGTATTCCTTAAAATCATAGAGATTTATTAAGCTTTCCTCTACTGTGATGGTTCAGCATTTAAATCTGTCATGCAATTTTTTTAGTCAACCATCACTTCATAATGTAAGCCTGATACTGCAAGATACATGCATGTTTCTCTTGGATACTTTAACGGGAAACATTTCCTGAAGTAAATCAGCTCACCAACACATCAGAAACTGTTGTATCCTAAGTATTTCCAACAGTGAGTGTGGCCTGTTAATTGCAAAACAATAAAATAAAATACAATAAAATACCTTGTCTGCACATTTTGGTAGTAAGATTTTGGTGGAAACAGTTCTGGAAATATAACAGCTTTCAAAACATTTATTTATTTATTGACATTGTTTACCAGGAAAATCCGACTGAGCAGGACCCTTTTTCAGTGGAGACCCAGGGAGAAAAGCTTCATTATACAGACATTGTGGACATCGTTTGCATTTTTTTTCATCATTTACAGTCAGTTTCATACATGAGCAACAGTTACATTATTCAGACATTCTTGACATCAGTTACATCATTTACAAATAGTTTTAATTGAAAATAACAGTTACATGGGTTGTATACGAATACATTTTTTAAGCTAAAGAGTTAGAATGGCCCAAAGAAAGGAAGGCACGGAAGGCCACAAGGAAGATAAAGGAGAAAAGATGAGAAAGAGGAGAGTGTAGTTATGATAATAATACATTAGGTTTTGTGCAACAGAGAGTTGTGGCATGAATTCCTATAGTTATAGCAACACCAGTATAACAGGGGTGGTGCAGGTACAGAGCCATTTATCTGTCAGGTGTTGTATCAGCTGTCATTTAAAGTCTTTCAGGTTGCAAACTGTTCTTAACTGGAGTGGGATGTATTCCAGCTATTAGTGATGCAGTGTGAATTTAGGGAGTATCCTGCATTGCTATTACGTTTAGTTATGGAAACTAATGATTTGTCAGTGGTTAAAAGAAGTCTCTTAGTAGTGTAAGTTTGAATGATAGAGTAAAGAGATTAGAATTTTCCCGGGCTGTGCAGTAGTTTTAAGGTTATATTTAATGGTGAGTACAATAGAGTTATTCAGGTCAAGACAGTTTAGTTGTTTTAGAGAGAGGCAGGGATGTAATTGATATTGTTTGTTGGTTGCAAATTTGGTTACATTATTGTAGCATTGTTCTGGTTTGGCTGATAGAAGTTGAGTTTGGTTAGGGTAGGACAGGCATATAATAAGGTAGGGAATAAAAAAAGAAGTGGCTATGATTTGTCTAGCAGTCAGTAAGGTAGAGTTTTAATCTATTGAGGCAGCCTAACTTTTGGTTTGTCTTCTTTATGGCTTGCTGGAGGTACAGATCGAATTTCAAGTGACTGTCTATAAAATTACCTTGTAATCTGGTGTGGGATACCAATTATATACTTATATTGTTGGATAGCAATCTATTAAAGGAAATTTTTGGGAGGATATATATATATATATATATATATATATATATATATAGAGAGAGAGAGAGAGAGAGTTCAGGGTAAACAGTAGTAGTTTAGGATTTGTTTGGATTGAGGAGAAGCTGTGAGTTGTTGAGCCAAGCTTCTATGGAGGAGAAGAATTTTTGGGTGAGTGTTTGAAACATGAATTGTGTCCTAGCAGCAAATATTATAGCAATAACCCACACCTGGGTGTGGGTAATGCTGGATTTACCCACGGTTGGCGTGGTTTGGTCCCGAGGGCGAAGCCCGAGGGACCAAACAAAGCCAACCGTGGGTAAATCCAGCATTACCCACACCCAGAAGTGGTTATTGCTATATAATGACATTATTTAAGAAAAGAAATAATTACTTTTCTTAAATAATGGCATTGTATAATGCCTCTTTACTGCCCTTCCGCAGCTGTCTGGTATTCTGTGGCAGTTCTGATGTACTGCGCATGCCTACACAGTACATCAGAGCTGTGGGCAAAAGCACTGTTTCGCTATGTTAAATGGGTTTAACATAGTGAGACAGCTTTAAAATAAGCAACGGAGATCTCCATTGCTTATTGTAAAGCTGTCTCGCTATGTTAAACCCATTTAACATAGCGAAACAGTAAAAAGCAACGGAGATCTTGCGATCTCTGTTGCTTTTTTTTTTTTAAAACTGTCTCGCTATGTTAAATGGGTTTAACATAGCGAGACAGCTTTAAAATAAGCAACGGATATCTCCGTTGCTTATTTTAAAGCTGTCTTGCTATGTTAAACCCATTTAATATAGCGAGACAGCTTTAAAAAAAAAAGCAACGGAGATCGCAAGATCTCCGTTGCTTTTACACTGTCGCTATGTTAAAGGAGTTTAACATAGCGAGACAGCTTTAAAAAAAGCAACGGAGATCTCCGTTGCTTTTTTTAAACCTGTGTCGCTATGTTAAACTCTTTTAACATAGCGAGACAGTGTTTTATACTAATGGAAAAAGTCCGGGCGACCGGACCTTTTTCCGTTAGTATATTGAGGGATTTACAACAGGCAGACTGGTTAGGCTGGCCAATCAGCGTGCACGTTTTAGGGGAGGAATTGTATAATAGAGTGGAATCATTGGTGTATTGTACTATAATGGCCTCTTTTGCTGTTTAGGTCATTGATAAAAACGATAAACAGTAGTGGTCCTAGAATGTATCCTTGTAGGACTCAGATGGATATAGGAAGGAAAGAGGAAAAATGATCTTGCCAGTTCACTGCTTGGGACCTATTAGTTGGGTAACTAAGAAACTAGTTAAGTGAGGACAGTGACAGCACATAGAAAGAGTTTAGTTTGGAGAATTTGATGATTGACTGTGTTGAATACCTTTGATAAATCTAGAAATAAGGCTGAGCTTAGAAGACATGAACTTTTATTGTGATTTATTGCATCTATGAATCTTAGACAGGCAGTGGTTGTACTGTGATTTAATCTGAAACCATGTTGTGAGGGATAGAGGAGGATGTGAGAAGTAATGTATGTAGTAAGCTGAGAGTGAGTATATCTTTCTAGGATTTTGAATAAGGGTGAGAGAATGGTGATTGGTTTATACTTTGTGAGCTTGGTTGATGAACTGACTTTATGGAGGGTATTATATAGGATTGTTTCCATAAGGTAGGATCATATTTTTCTTAGAGCAATTTATTAGAATTACTACAGAATATGCAAGGCTAGCTGCAGTGAATTTGATAAATTCAGGTGGAAAAAGGTCAAAGGCTCATAAGTGTGCAATTCTAATGTGGCCCACACATTTGATTTATATAAGTGGTGATTTACTGACTGCATGTATCATCAGAGATAAAGGAGCCAGACTAGGGATATAGTTCCAATTACCCATTCATTGGTCCAAGTTGCACTTAAATAAGGATAGAAAGGAAATCTGCTTCACGTGGATGGGGAGCCTGCTCCAGGAATAGGAATTCTCATACCTCTGAAATGTATAGATTTTTGCTTCATATTTTTGGTCTGTTCCTCATAAAAAAATGTGATGTTTTTTTTTGTTTGACAAATCACTGGGATGATCTATGGATTAAAGGAACTCAATAATGGCATGCATTTGAGTTTCAGACTTCGTATCCTTCAGAAAAATGCATGTTAACACAAATTCTTTTGTTCTAACAACTTTCTATGTTTATAAGAATAATATTCAATATGTGTCCCTATTTTTGAGCCTTTGCCCCCCATTGTGTCAGGCTTTGTCCAGATTTCTTGTGCCAAGAGTTTGAGAGGCATATCTCTGAGAAATGTATCTGTCTCTCCAGCATGTCCAGTTTATGTCACAAACAAAATTTAGGTCTTTTAATTTAGTAGTTCTGATGGTTTTCATTTTGTGGATGTGCAAAATGATCATCAAAACAGGGTCCAGGGATGTCTTGTATGCCCGGCGAAGATCACATCTCATAAGTCTGTATAATATCAACAGATAGACAGGATTTTGAGGTGATCAGTGTAGTGGTTACTCCCTGTATTCTTTTTGTAAGGAACCTTTGTGGACATTCCAGTGTCTGGTCAGGTACATACTGAAGAAAGCATTATACTCTATGATGGGTCTGATGAGTGCTGAGTATAGTGATATAATGACCTCTCTGGCCTTAGATGCCATGCCTTTGCTTGTAAGTTGAGCAGCATAGAAGGATTTTCTTAGCTCCTTGGATCCATGTTGTTCAAAGGGTAGGTTACTAGTTACATGACTTTCCAGATCCCTGACTAGTAAATCAACTTTTAAGGGTGTTTTATTTGATGATGTAGTTATCCGGGGTGGTAAACTTCCCAAAAGATACTCTATTGCATTTCTTGGTATTGAGTTTTAAGCTATGGATTTAGTACCAAGCGTTTGTCTGTATTAGAACTTCCTGAAGGGTGTTTACATCTTGGAAGGATTCAATAACTACTCCCAGTTTGCAGTCATCTGAGAACTTGATTAGCCAAAGGCCTTTGACATTGGCTTTCACATCTTATAAATAGATGCCAAAAAGAAGTGGCCAAGCTTACAGAACTCTGGGGGACTCCACTGGTAACTGGCCCCTTTGTGGAGGTAGCCTCACTGATTCTAACCTCCTGGGTCCTATCAGTAAGCCATCTAGCTACCTAGAGTGTTATTAAGGGGATTTTATCTAGTTCCATAATTTTGTTGACAATGCCCGAGGCGGGTATTGTATCAACTGCTTTAGCCAAATCTAGGTAGGCAGTATGCACCATTTTCCCATCAACCATTGCCATATTGACCTTTTCAAAGAAGTCCACTAGATTCAGTAAGCATGACTTTCATTTGACAAAGCCAGAATGGGATGGATCCAGTGTCTGGAGGTCTCCTATATCCTTGTTGATAATTTCCATGATAATTCTTTCCATGCCTTTGCAAATAAGACTAGTCAGACTAATCGGTCTGTAGTTATGAAGGGGAATGACTGTCATAATCCTCCGTTCATGTGGCACAAAGTCTGCTTTAAGACTGTAGTTAGATAATGACTCCAGGGGCCCTGGTAAGTCATATTTTAGACTATTCCGGAGGCATTATGGGATGCTATCAGGGCCCATTGAGGCCATGTTCTTGGCTTTAGTGAGTGCAGCCAGTACATGCTCCTTAGTTATAGTTGGAGGGGTTATGTCTGAGGGTATTTTTTGAGGGGATGGTTGGGGGTGAGAGGGGGGTAAAGCTGGAACTGAATTTGTCCACTAACAGATTCACTATATCGCCAGGGTCAGTGAATGTGGAACTATTAACCATTAGTTCATCACATTGCTGTGTGCTGCCTTTAAGGTTTCTGACATAGCTGTAGAAGGCGTTATGGTTATCTTTCACCTGGGAAGCGATCATAACCTCAAAATTGGCTTTGCTTGGCCTAATTAGCCACTTTAGATTTCTATTTACTTTGATGAGAGATTTTTTATCTTTATAGGAATTACCCTTCCTGACTTTTGACATAATTGTTTTTCTTTTGTTGTATATCCTTGTTTGATATGGGATGCCATCAGGGTGGTTTGTTTCTAGGGCTAGTCCTGTGCGTCCTTCTTGTAGGTACAGCAGCTTCTATGCAGCCATCGACATGGTTGTATAGAGTTTCTGAGAGCAGTTCTGCATAGGCCGGTGTTCCCTGGGTTTGGAGGGCCATTGAATTTTGACAATCCATCGCTTCATAGAATGTAATTTGCCTTGGAATAGTTCCTAACTGTTACTGGATTTAATGGGATTACAGAGTTGATTTTGATTTCAAAGGACACTGCTTTATGTTTGTACCTTAACAGGGAGGATGAGATATTGGAAGGGTACAATGTTCTCCCATATTTGTAAGTACAAGGTCCGGTATGTTGGAGGCTCTAGTGAGTGTATTGACTATTTGGTCAAAGGTATCTGTATTATGAAGGCCAGGAATCTCTGTCCATGTAGATATGAGACCATGTAGATTCCCAGTCTATAGAGGCGTAATTAAAGTCTCCCATGAGTAGAGTGTTAGGTTGGATGATGACTCCATTAGGTCCAAGTGTGCATTGTGAGCTTCTTAGGACATGGAGGGTGACATATAGCTGGCTAGGGTATGGTACAGGATTTTGTCTATAGTGATCTGCACATGCAGGAACCCCAGCGCATCATCCTGTTTGTTCACCCTAGAAGTATGCTTGTTACTGATGTATATTTAGATAACTCTCCCTTTAGCCTTTGTCTGTGCAGCTACTGGTCGAAAAGTGTAGAAGGCACTGAAACCTTGTACTTCCAGGATACTGTCTGCATCTTTAAACTATATCTTAGTAACTGTTCAGATGATTATATTCTTGAGTGTGAGAAGAGTTTGGAGGGAGTGTCAGTAGGTTTGTCAATCTGGCATTGCCAGAAAAGGAACAATGGGGTTGGATAAAGTTTTAGCCAGTATTCAAAAGGCTAGAGGGGATAGGTGCAGACCATCCTTGGCAAAGCAATGTGGTCTATTAACCATGTCCTCCCAAGTTGATAAATATATTGTATTCCCTTAGAATGACATCAGAAAGATAGCTAAATCAACCAGCTTTTACAAGTAATTCTACTTGTTGAAATAGAAGAGCAGAATAATGCACAAACACAATCCTCCCACAATTGTTTATTAAAATAAAAGACTACGGTCTCAGAACAAACTAAAAAATACAAACAGATGGAACAGAGCAGAAAAGTACAAAGTAGTATTATCACATGGGTCAGTGTAAGTGCAACTCAAATATCTAAGCAGAATTTAAATAATTAAAATAATTTATTTTTCTTTCCTTTTTTGGAAAAGCTAGTTACTCACAGTTCTACACCTCTCCAAGTCTTGGATAAAAGACACTGGGTGGGGGTAGCGCTGTGCTGGAAACAGAAGACTAGCTCGAGAGCTATCCAATCACATAAAGGCAATACTGGAGCTCTTTCAGAAACTTTAGCTTAATATGTTAGTGGTGGATGGGGCAGGCACAGAATGCAATTTTAAGGAGTTAGCAATGTGGCTATTGAAGAGTCACATATTTGGGTTTGAGTTTATAAATAATTTTGGATAATGGTGGAGCATGTGCTGCTTGTTTGTGCTTCAGAGAACTAATGTAATCAATGTCAAGTAGGCTGAGGAGATATTAGAGAAATGCATCATGGCATTCTGAGAGAAATGCATCATGGTAGTCTGAGAGAAATGCATCATGGTATTCTGATATAAGTACTGTGTGGTAGGCGTAGGTAAGTAACAGTAGCATACAGAAAGAATCTGAATAGATTAAAGATTATAAACTAGCAGTTTATGCTGTAGTGGGAATATTAACTGAGCATACAAAATGGATTTATGTTGTAGTGGGGAATGTTAACTGAGTAACAAAATGGATCATTAATTTTAATTAACTGCATCTCCTTTAATCAATGTGATTATTGAACCCAAAACGTATAATACCTTGGAAGGTTACTACTCAGAACAATTATCTATATACAACCACTCCAAGATCACACATTCTCTGAAAAAGGGAGAAAAGTGATGAAAATGAAACACTCAATTTCTTGCTCTTCTCCAATTCTGTTTACAATTACAAAATGCTGGTGACATTCCAATAACAATGCTCTGACATTGTTCATCTAATTTTCCCAACATTGTAATTACACCTGTATTTGGATGAACAGCATTTCTTTGCAGAAATGATTCCTAATCAATAACAGCTTCCTGTCATTTAAAAAAGAAACTACCTGTGTTATCATCTGAGCACTGACAGACACTTTGAGACTAGCCAAAACATGCCCAACATATGCCATTTTATTTTGAGTAATTTATTTATTTATTCATTTTTTGGCTTATCTACAGGTTTCCCATTGCATAGTCCCCAAACTACAGGTTCTGGGTCACAAGTAACTGAGGGCCAAAATGCTGCTGACTGCTTGCCATTGGAAATCATTGCTGGTATGATTTCTGTGGTGTTCATGAGCACTAATCCCTTTATTTTGTGTAACTATGGAGATGGTATGTTTATCTATATCTATCTATCTATATAGATAGTTGGATATCACTATATATAGATATAAAGTTTGTGGGCTTACCTCCTACATTGGGGGTAAAGGGGGCTTCCCCCTTCCCACAAAAATATCACTTGCAGTTTGAATTTTTGTCGTTATGTGTCAAGTATTTGTGTTTGGAGGTGTAGTTGTTTTTTATCATTCAAGGTTTCATAACGGTACCAACTTTAATTTAAATGCTTCTACCCATGTATTTCTGACTGGACACTGTATACGTAGACATAACAGCACTGTTACAGAAGGGGAATAGGAATGTAAAATGATATGATGCCTTCAGATTTGCATTTGAGTCTATTCCTTGACAATGCAAAGACTCACTATATTTGAATCTATTCCTTGACAGACGCTCGGTATATTTGAGTGTATTCCTTGACACTGCAAACCTGTTGCTTTTCCCTGCAAAGATACTAATGGTTTCACTGATTGTTTTATTTTTTTCAGCTTCCAGTCTGTCAAGACCTGGGCCAACCCACTCCGTTTGCCCTCGCTACGCTTGAGCTCCCTCTACTCCCTCTACCCTACCCCCATTCCCACACACCCCTCCATACACTACACTTATCTCTATCTCCAATAACCACACCCCCTTTTCCCACCCAACATCCTCCCAACACTCCAATCAAACTTCACATCCTCTGTACTTTAATCAAACTATTATATTAAAGACCTTTGCATAGTCCCCCCCACCTGCTAACATACAAGTAATATTTCAGCAAACTACTTTATTTCCAAATAGACTGCCAAAATATGTTTCTCCCAAATCTTAAATATTCTAACAGCTTCCTAATTATTTTCTTTGTCTCACCCATTCTAATCCTTACCTCCCTCACTACCTCAAATGAATACACTACACAGACACCCTATACCTACTATAACTTACCCCCAAACCAAACTCTCTGCCACCTACTCTTTCCCTATAACCCTATCACTTTTTCTTCACTCCAACACTACCTTGTATAGAATCAAGATATTACAACTGCCTACACTCCCTCTTAAAACTAAACCAAAACCTATCTCAAATACAACCACTTTAATTCTCTCAAATACTCATTTTAAATCTAGTACTATTAGGTGATATACATCCCAAACTGGGACCTAACCTCTTCTCTCTCTGCTCATTCCTCACAACCCCTAAACTCCACTCCCAGTACTGCCTTGCAGACCTTTCCATCCTCGTCTTCCATCAAAAACCTGTCTATTCTATCTTTGAACATTCAAAGTATCATGAATAAAATCTCCCTATACCATGCTTGGATCTCCCTACACACCACTGACATTCTCACCCTCTCTAAAACCTGTCTTAAGCCTCACATATCTGACTCAGAACACATCTTCCAGCAAGATAGACTTAAGAAAAAAGGTGGCGGAGTTGCAAGTCTATACAATTCTATACTCTAGTCAGCTCTCCCTCCACCCTCTACCAATCACTCTTCCAAACATCCACTCGACTGAAGTTGTTATTGTCACCTGTAAATTGAATAATCACAAGAAACTAGCAATTGCCTCCACCTATAGCTCCCAGGAAACAACATCCATATCTTAGACCTTTTTCTCTCCTGGATCTCTCAGACTGTCTCATATGAAATTGTTATCTTGGGTGACATTAACATTGATTGGAATGCTCTTGATACTGATTCCCCTAACACCTCCATTAATTTATTTGGCTTCTCCCAGCTAATTTCTGCCCCCAGTGTTCTAAATAAACACACCATCTCTGGCTCCACACTAGATTAGGTCCTTATGTCCAACCTTAGGTCCTACCACAACCCCTCTACCTTACCTGATACCCTAAGTGACCACCATCCCACCTTCATACTTTGACACTCACCCCTACTACACAAATCCCAGCAATACAAAGACTGCCATAAGCTCTCAAACATTAATCCAGATGCTTTCAACCATTCACTCTCTACAGTTAACTGGTCCTTCCTCTATGACCTCCCCTGGAGGAAGCTGTCCTGGCATTTAACATCTTTCTAGACACAATTACCTCTCTGGTGCCCTTTCAGAAAATAAGAATCAAAGGCCAATATGCCCTCCTGGCTAATGCAAGCCACTCATACACTTATGCAGAAAAGAGATGGTGCATGAAGAAATGGAAAAAAATCTAATACTTCCACCGATCTTCAGTCCTACAGAGAGATTGTTAACTTAACTAAATTAAAACGTCACCCTTGACAAAAAAAAAAAAAACTATTTCCAAAAATCTCTACATAATCCTCACTCCAACCCCAAAAATTCTGGCAATCAGTAAATAAACTACTACATCCTGGTAGCCCCTCATCACCTCCATCCTTGGACCCCTATTATTTAACATCTTTACTAATGACCTGCACTCTTGTTGTCCACTCTCATCTCTCATACAATATGCTGACAATTCCACCATCATCTCCTCTTCCAATATCACTCACCTTCACACCCTCACCCAAGGTCTCTGCACTCATTTAAAAAATGGCAAACTTCCAACCAATTGCTACTCAACCCTAAGAAAACAAAACTTTTCCTATTCCTCCCTAAATCTCTCGAACAGCATAGAGTTACCTTTACTGTATGCTTCCTTAACAACACCATCATCTCTGTTGAACCTCACACCAAATTACTAGGAGTTATTATCAATGGCCAACTAAAGTTCAATTTCCATATTCAGCAGTGTATCAAAAAGGCACATCAAAAATTAGGCCTTTTATATAGGCATAAATAATTTCTCACAGATGTCTCTAGGGTCTCTCTTGCACAAGCATTCCTACTCCCCACCCTTATTTATGCTGCCCCTATTCTCACTAATATCCAATCCAATCTTCTGTCGAAACTAGAACTTGCCTACAGTATAATAAAATTGCAAGATTTGCCTCTAACCAACCTTACCACTTTCACCACTGCAAAGCCTTGAAAAACCTGCAGTGTCTGGAATTTCATCATCAAATCCTACTACCCCAGCTTCTCATATCTCATTCTATCTTACATAAACCCTCCTCCTGTCCCAGTCTCGCTCTACTCTCATCCAACCCTATGCTCCCAACCGCACCCTCCGTAGCTCCCAACAGCATCTTCTGCAAGTCTGTGCACCCAACAAAAACATTGGTAAACTCCTCTTGGAATAAATTACCACTAAGTGTTAGACAGATCTCTAACCTCAACTCTTTCAAAACAACTCTATAGGAAACTCTGCGTATATCATGGACATGCTTATGCTGTGACCCAACTTAATCCACCTCCCCTTCTATAATACTATTGCAGCAACATTTTTACCACCTCTCTATCTGTCTCTGCTTCTAATAAAGTCTACTAATAGTCAATAGTTCCTACAGCTTCCACAGTGATAGTTTTGGAAATTGGCTCTTGCCCTGGGCTTATCTCCTGTTTATATATTTGTTACTTTCTGTTTTACAAATGTATCTATATTTTCTGCATTCTGCTTACTATTGTATGAACATTCTTACTACAGTATGTTTTCAGTTTAGTCACCATTTTCTAACATGCCGTTTCAACATGCATCTCATACATATTGCAATTATTGTAGTTTTAGTTATAACTCGTGATTACTTTTGTTACTTGTACTTTTTGGAGCTTCTCTTCTCGGACCTTTCTCTGAAAAAGGGCTGCTGCCCAGTTGGAATAACCCGGTCAACAAATGTCAAATAAATAAATAAATAGGATATAAGATGGTTTCTGCCAATTAATTTTATAGATTTATAATTTTTTGTCTTTTTTAAGGATTAAAATAAATCCATTTCCTACTAGGGAGGTTGCACAGTAGAAGTAAACTGCTGCTTACAGACTTGCATTTGCAAAGTATTATGTTGCAGAAGTAATTCTGTCTCTACATCAATATCCACACATTGGAACAACAGTAGAGGAACTGGAAGTACAACTGCAGGTTGTCATAACTTTTTCAGATGATATAAAAATGTAATTTGGTGTTGATAAATGTGCAAAATCAAACTTTAAAGCAGGAAAGTTGCAGTACAAGGAAAACATCAGTTTGGGGACAAGAATGTGATATATAAGAACTCGAGCAAGAGGGAGTGTGTAAATATTTGGGAATTGATGAAGGATCAACAATAAAACATGAACAAATGCAAATAAAATTTAGTAAGGAATACTTTGGAAGACTTACATTAATCCTGAGAACAGCACTGACATCCAGGAGCAAAATCCAGCCTATAAACCAATTTGCTCTTCCTGCCCTAACTTACAGTTTTGGAGTGATTGACTGGCCTCAAAACATGCTGCATAGATTAGACAGGGAAACAAGAAGGATGCTTCATGCTCACCAAATGATTTATAAAAATCAATGTATACCCAGATTATATATTCCCCGTTTCGAAGGAGGGATGGGCCTCCTTGAAACTGATTACACGTATAGATCTGCAATCGTGGGACTCCACACATATATGCTGACCTCACAAGACCCAAACGTAGTGAAAGTTGTGAAACATGAAGAGAATAAATCTAAGATGACTTCTCTGCTTAATCTAGCAGAAGCATATTGCCGTCAAGCAGGAATGGAAATCAAACCAGAAGTAGATAAAAATCAGGCAGCAACTGAATGTGCCAAAAAACAAAAGAAAGAATATAAGATGAAGGACCAGATGAGAAGGCAAGAAATGTGGAAAATGCATAAATATAGTTCCAAGTATAGAAAATGTCTGGAAGAACCTTGTGTTGATCAGGAACGAACACAGGAATGGTTCAGGAGTGGCAAATTCAAACCAAGAGATGAAAGGTTAATATTGGCAGCTCAAAATAGTGGTCTATGTACACGCTGGTTTACAAAGTCCTTTGAACAAGTGGGAGAAACAGACAAATGTAGGTTTTGTAAAAATTAGTTGGAAACAGTCGCATACCTCGTTGCTAGCTGTGACATAGTAATGGGAAAGGACTGTATATTGAAAGGCATAATAACATGGCAAGACTGTTGCACTGGGGATTGTGCAAACATTATGGTACTGAAGTGGCTGAAAAACACTTGAAACATGAGCCACAAAGCATCATAGAAAATAATGAAGGTTATATCACATGGGACCACCCATTACCAACAGTTCAAAGATAGATGCTAGAAAACCGGATATAGTAGTCCATGAAAATAAGACAAAAGTAGCATAGATCATTGAAATCGCCACACCCAGTGACTACAGTGTCTTATGTACAGAGAGACACAACGTCATAAAATATCAGGATTTGCAGGCAGAAATGAGAGCAATGTGGTAGAAAGATACCCAGACAGTTCCAGTTGTAGTAGGAGCAATGGGTCTTATAAAAAATAATTTACAATCATATTAAGATGTGTTACCAATCCATGTAACCCCGTACAAATTGCAGAAAGAGTTATTACTGGGCACATTGTGGGTGCTGCAAAGAGCACTTTTGGCTGTCATCAAAGATTGAAACACTACTAATTTCATGAAGTTTAATCATACTTTACTTAGGAATGGGGTAATTTCTCATCATGGTACTGGAAACCCAAAAGATTTGGAGAAATTAAAAGAGCATGGACCAACACCTTGTGAGTGCGTACTGTGAAAGTACCTTATGATCAAAACAGGAATGGCTCATACTGGAGCTAGATATGTAGTTTGGTGCAAACACTGTATGATCCTGACTGAACAGGACCTAAACATGCAGTATTGACTTCTCTGCAAATGAGTCTGTACATTTTCCAGTGTTCACATATCTATAGAAAACAACTTTGCATTATTTTGCAGATAGTTTGCATGTTTTAGCCAACATTACAGATTCTGTGCATTTCACTGCTTGTCTCATTTGAAATAAATGCTTGATTACACACTATGATATTTATTGAAATAATTGTGGAAAATGGCTAAAAAATGAAAGTTCAAAAATGTTCAACTAATCTAGTGAGCAGCTTTCATTTTCTGGCACAATCAAAAAATTCAGAATAATTTTCTTGAAAGATTAGAATTTTCTTATTTACAACTCCTACTTTTATCTGTTTTTTTTTCTCAAGCATTAATATTAAAAGCAAAGTAGTCTTGGAGACATCCAAATTTTAACTACTATTATTATTGTTACTATTATTATTAAAATTGAATTCAGCATGCAAAGCCACCTTGATGTAATTTTCCTAAAGGTGAACTTTACAACATTTCAGTTTAAGAGCCAAGAAATGAATTCTGTTTTTCTGACAATGTATTTGCGTTACTACGGTTTAACCATTCTGCGCTGATGCATTGAATTGTTTGCAGCAAACTGCTTTGACCTTGCTTCTGACACATAGGTTACAGAATAACATTATTTCACCTCTTACTGCCAGTTTGTATAACACATCTTTTGTTTCCACTTCTCTGCTTCAGAGAGAGATGCTAACCAAGTTTATTACAAAAAGATATAGACAAAAGCTAAACCTGATTTGCCTGAAAAGACTGACAGTAGCCTTTGGTTTAAGCCAACAGCTTCCATTGCTTAACAAATCTTTCACTTTTATCACATACTTCTGTAATTATGTATAAACTGTTGAAACATAAGCCTTTGTTGTGTTTTGCATCATAACCATCTAGTTAAAGTTATACCACTGACTTTTCCTTTCATTTTATCACAAACAATGCTCCTCATATACAGCCATCAGCTCTTTAGCCTTGTACCAACAATCACGTTTGAGTGTTTTAACACCACGCAAATTAATTACTGAATCAGCGTTTGAGTGCACAACCCAATTACCTGTATCTACTGCTCGACCTACTTGGCCCCCACTCCTAAGACCTGTGGACTACTGCCTATAGTGCCTGTAGCACAGCAGAACCTAAACTACGGCTCGCAAACAAAAAAGAAGGGAAAACAAGTTTACCTGTATCTACCACTCGACCTACTTGGTTCCTATCCTCCTAAGACCTGCAGACTACTGCCTGTAGTGCCTGTAGCACAGCAGGACCTAAACTACGGCTAGCAAACAAAAAAAGAAGGGAAAACAAGTGTATGTGCTTTTACTACCTTAAAGTGTTACTTATAAGGGCTGGGCACACTCGATTGGGCCAGCGCTAGGTTTCACCTCAACCTTTCACTTCTACATTTCCTTCTGCCCCCTTACCAGAAAGTTTGAAAATAAAAACACAGTTAAATCCTAAACCTAACTTGTATTCAGGCTTAATTATTTTGTGAATGTGATAGGTTGGTTGGATTTGAATAATTGTATATATTTAGGGGAGTATATGATGAGTTGTTAATGATCTGAAGAAGCTCTTGTAGCGAAAGCGCTAATCTTTGTATATACAATCTCCCTGTGTTTTTTTGATAATAAATTAAGTGATTTTATATACATTTTTCGTTCCTGCTTCGTTCCGTTTCCGTTTGTTTTTGGTTTTTTATATTATTTCTGTGACTCTGGAAAAGGAACGTTTGCCTGGAGTATTGGCAGCAAATCTATTTTGGATTAACTTGTATTCAGCTAATTTATCCTAGAAAAGAATACAAACCTAAACATACATCACTATATAGCTTAATTACTTACCTTAGCATCCTTGGCTTGGGGATTTAAACTTCCAGTACAATTTAGCAATGCCCTAGCCCCTCCCCAAACAAACTTACATATACCCCCCACTTAAGGCACCATTTTTCAATCAACGTTCCAATCGAGTGCACTACCCAAGTAAGTGAATTATTTAACTGCTGTTATATACATGTTTGTATTAGATAACTAGAGAAAAAAAGAAGAAATTATGTGTTTATTTATTTATTTATCATTTGTTAACCAGGAAAGTCCGACTTGGAACAAAGCCAATTTTCAGCAGAGCCTCAGGGAGAAATGCTCCAGATAAATGATAAATAAATAAATTTACTAACCTTAGTAACATTTGCTTGGGGAGTTAAACTTCCAATACTATTCGGCAATGCCCTAGCCCCTTCCCAACCAAGCTTACATATACCCCCCCACTTAAGGCACCATTTTTCAATCAGCATTCCGATTGAGTGTGCTACCCAAGTAAGTGAATTATTTAACTGCTGTTATATGCATGTTTGTATCAGCTAACTAGAGAGAAAAAAATAGAACAAATTATGTGTTATCGCCAGCTTACAGATTAATTGTTTACTGTAGCCTATTGCAGTACTCTGAGTGACTGCTTATGTAACTTGTTTGTATAATTTGATTTCAATCAGTGCGTAAAAGTCTTGCTGAAAAAGTACCAACACATGCTTCTAGTGCTTGTTGTGGTCTAGTGCACAGACATGACTAACTGCTTACAATCACAGTATAATTGGTGTATAGCGTGTTTTTTTGCTAACTGTTCAGAAGACTGCTGATTGCTATATTACCTTATTCTTGTAGTTGCAAAGCTAATATGTTATGAGGATTGACTCTGAAGTGCTGAAACAGCTACCTAGCTTGTTAACATTTGCTCTAGTCTAGTCCATTGAAACTTCCCTAGCTGTACTATATCTCTTCTACCCTGAGCTGCCCTCATTCTTACTTCTAACCTTTGTACCCCTATTTTTTTCTCTAACAGTTACCTGTATCTACTGCTCGACCTACTTGGCCCCCACACTCCTAAGACCTGCGGACTACTGTCTGTAGTGCCTGTAGCACAGTGGGACCTAAGCTACGGTTAGCAAACAAAAAAAGAAGGGAAAACAAGTGTATGTACTTTTACAGTCTTAAAGTCTTACTTATAAGGGTTGTGCACACTCAGTTGGGGCAGCACTAGGTTTTGCCTAAACCTCCCACTTTTATACTCCCTCCTGCCCCCCCTTACCAGAAATTTTGAAAATAAAAACACAGTTAAATCCTAAACCTAACTTACATTGAGCTAATTTGTCCTAGAAAAAGACTAAAAACCTAAACTTACATGACTATACAGCTTATTTACTTACCTTAGTATCCTTTGCTTGGGGATTTAAACCCTGTTCCATTCACCTGTGCTTCGCACGGGCTCACTACGCACCTTACCCTGCCCCCAAATCTCTGCCCCCACTAAATCTAAATTTATTTGACCATAGCCACTCACACAATTTTCACACCAACCATGATAATTGTCTAACTCCACCCCCACCTAGTACCCTCCCTTACTCCACCACGCATCTCGTCCAGCACAACCATGCTATTACCTAACTTATTTATTCTTCGTACCTGTTTTCCTCTTGCTCACTTAACATCATATCACAGCTCCACAATTGACTCTCCCAACCAATTTCACTGCACCCTCACATCTTTCTCCTTCCAACACCCTCTCTACAAGTACACTTCCCCAGCCACTGAAAACAATATCCCAAAAGTCCCACTCAAATACCAAATACCATCAAACTTTAAGCAAAAAATATCCCTAAAGTATGACAGCCTCCAAACTATATACCCTAAACTAATACTGGCTTCCCTCTCTAAATTAACCCGCAATGGTGACATCCATCCTAACACTGGCCCCACCTCCCCTAACCTCCTTCAAAATACTCCCCCTGTCTAATCACAGCCAACAAATAAAATCTGATCTCCACGTCCTCTGCCTAAACATTAGAAGCATTTGTAATAAAACCCAAGACCTACATGCCAAAATAAAAACATACTCCTCTGACATCCTCATCGTGACAGAAACCTGGCTCAATCCCCCACATCAAAAGTGGGGAAATTCTCGCCCAAGGCTATAGCATCCTTCAAAGAAAGGTGGCAGCATTTCTCTCATGTTTAAACACCACCTCAGCATTCAAACTATCAACAATTCGCCCCCCCCCCCCATTGGAAAGGAAGAAATCGTATATGCCAACTTCAAACTAAACCCAAATAAAACCATAAACATCATTGGCTGCTACTTCACCCAGGCCAGAATATTACTATTCTAGAAAACCTCCTAAATTAGACCGATCTTTATCTTCCCCAAGAAACCATCATCCTCGGTGGCTTTAACACAAACTGGTTATCCTGTAATAATGACCATCCAACCATTTACCTAAATCTACACAAATTTTCACAATCTCCCACCCATGTAAATAAAAACCCCAACAACCATACTATCCTCGATTGGATACTAGTCAATGAAGATCCCCACTCCTAAACACCAGACTGTCTACCTGACAGCCTCAGTGACCATACCCCTATTTTTCTTCTAAAACACTGTGTAAAAAATGCCAGACTCATTATCCATAGACAGATCTGTAATACAACAAATTTTAATCTCCACTCCTTCAACTCTTCCCTCTAAAACTGTAACTGGACACCACTAAAATACCTCAGTCCAGACGATGCCATCCACTTATTCAATTCCACCTTCCTCAACATCCTAAATGCCCATGCTCCCCTAAGATATGCCAGAGTCAAAACTAAAACTCCCCCTGGCTTCAAAACAACACCCAGGGACTAATAAAAGTTAGGGACAAAGCATGAGAACACTGGCGCCAAGCAAAACCCCCCCTCTGCTAGGCAATCCTTCCTTGAACTGCCTAACAAGGTTAAAAAGCATATAAAAGCAGATAAAGCCCTTTACTATCAGTCCACCCTAAACTACTCCCATCACAATCCAAAGCAATTCTGGTCCACAATAAACTCCATACTCCACCCAGGTAAACTAGAGACCCCCCCTCCAACCTACCATCCCCTCCTCCTCCGGCAGCATACCTGACTCTTTCAATAAACACTTTAGTGAAACCATTCTATCACTAGCCAAACAACAACAACACTCCTCTTTCACTATCCCATCACACAAACCCAACCACCCACCCCCCTCCTTCACCTTCTCTGCAGTAGCCAACTCCTACATAAAAACCTTCTGAAAAAACTTAAACCCACAAAACTCGCAGTTGACAACCTCCCCTCAGAATACCTAAAAATAGCAGCCAGCACCCTAACCTATCCAGTTTCCATATTAATTTAATTAACCACCCCATATTAGAAAGCTATGTGCCTACCCTGTGGAAAATTTCACACATCATTCCCCTACACAAAGGTGGCTCCTCCACCGACCTTCCCAACTACCATTCCATTGCCATCCTTTCCCCACTCTCAAGATTCTTGAGTAATGTATCAACTCTCAGGTAATATCTTCTAGCTAATAATCTCCTCTCCAAAACCCATCATGGCTTTAGGCCATATAACAGCACCACCACCGCCTTGCTCTCCTTCACCGTCACAATTCTACAGCATAAAAAAAATGACCTAGTCTCCTCCGCTATATTTCTGGACCTATTAAAGGCTGTTGATATATCACATCACACAATATACTTCTCTCTGTCCTCACTAATCTCTCCTTTTCCCACTCTGCCATCAACTGGTTCCATAGCTATCTCTCTGGCTGACAGCAATCAGTGATTTGGCAAGATCAGCTCATCTACCCATCTCTCTAGGGGTCCCCCAAGACTCCATCCTTGCCCCCCCTACTATTCTCCCTTTCCACCAACAATCTTCATACCTCCAGCAAACATGCCACTCTCATACAATACACAGATGACTCCACCCTCATCTGCTCTGCCCCCACTTTATCAGAACTCCGAAAGATCACACAAGGCTCATTCACATCTGTAGAAAGTTGGCTTTTCAATGCCCACCTTCTACTCATCAGAGCACACCAAACATCTAGGTGTGGAGATAGACAACAGTCTCAAATTTGACCTCCACATATCTCTTACCATAATAAAAGTTCATAAAAAACTTGGGGCACTATATAGAAACAAACAATACCTAACCAAGACAGCCAGAGCCGCTATTGCCAACTCCCAGCTAATCTCCACCTTACTCTATGCCTCTCCTATACTCACCAACCTTAGACAGACTAACCTAAACAAACTTGAAACCTGCTACAACAAAATTGCAAAATTTGCAACAGGCACATCCTGTCGTAGCCACCACTGTAACCCACTTTGGGAACTTGAATGGCTTGAACTCCCTCAACTTCTTCACCTGAATCAACTCTATTTCCCCAAAAACTAGTAAACCACCCCCATAAGATCCCATCTCTTGAAAACTACTTCAACCCTATTCATCTTCTAGACCCCTTCAATCTAACAACAAAAACCTACTTCTTACCACCAAACCCAAAAACTCAGCAGGAGAAGCCCCATTCTCCTGTGCCATTTCTAAACTATGGAACAACCTCCCACCCTCAATAACCAAATTACTATCCAGCAGTCTATTCAGAACAACTCTCAAGTCTCACCTAAAAATGCATTGGCTCTGCCCTTGCACCAACCCTGACTAACAAAACCCCTAGCCACTAAGTGCACTGTTATTTCTTTATGGATTGCATTATCAGCATAATTCTTAGGTATCGTTTATATGTCACCTCAGTTTGTAAAAACAGTCTTGTACTCAAAACCCATTGTATGTTTTGTCTCTTACTACTGATCTATGTACTCCACATGTCATGCTGTTTATTGTAAAATAATTTACTATTTAACTTTTACTATTGTAAAATTTACTTTTTGTACTTGTGGAGCTTTCCTCCCCCGGGCCTCCACTGAAAGACGACCTGTGTCCAGTCGGAATTTCCCGGTAAACAAATGTAAATAAATAATAAATACATATAATCACAATGAGCATTTTCCCACACCAGACAGTAGGCCCTGAACATGCAAGGGACATATATAGCATTGCTTGTCTGCAGTTAGTTTTTATATTGCTTGAAGTCAACAACACAAACATAATTTCATCAAATTTGCATTTGCATAATTTTTAATGTGCAGCCATGGGAAAAATAGCAAACATGAAGGTATCCATATATGCTTAAACAAATGCTTTTATATGATTACTTCTGAGCAGTTCCACCACTACTTTATATTTTATTTTTGAATTAGACCACAATGAAGAAATATATAAAGCAGATTTTTTTGTAATATATTAGTAATCATTCTTTTTAACTAAACATCTTGACAAATGTTTACTTGTGCGACAAAATGAGAGGCATTAGCTAGGATTCATAAACTACATTTGTTATGTGTAAGAGACGGCTGTGTATGTAGTAAAAAAGTGCAGTTAAAGTACATCTTCTAGGCACCCCTTGCACATGTGGAAGAAAGTGAGAACAGAAGACAGGGAAATACAAGCTGGCACACAAAGCCAAGGTAAATGAGGCACAGAGATCTGCAGATCAACATGTAAGAATATTGTATGGAAACTAAGACTAAACAATGTTGGAGTAATCAGAAAAAGTTTGCTTGCTGGAACCCAGCAGCTCTGTGATGGATTAGAAAGCCTTTAGTACTGCCTGATTGGCTAAAAGGCTGCACAGAAGTTTCAGAAATTGCCAATAGGATTAGAGAGTATGTGTCATCAAGCATACTGTGGGTGGGACCCAGAAACAGATTGCAAAATGCAAAACTGAGCAATGAGTGGTGGCACTCAGGTCCAGAGCAATCCATAGACAAACATGTTGCAGTTGCTGTAGGTCACGATATTGTGGATGGCATAGCATGCAAATGATATAGAATGACATGGAAATGAACAAAATTATTATAATGAGGGTGATGATGAATGCAAATGTGGGTAAGCAATAAAACAGGGTATGTAGAAACTGTGAGATGAGTTGCAATGGCCAATGTAGCTGCACTCTACAAAAACCTGGTGAACAGAGAGAGAGACTACAAACTCATGCTAGGGGTAACAGCAGGATTATCAGAAATGCACTCGTACAAGGCTGTTCTCACAACCCATAGCTATGGAGGTGCATGTCATCACCCACTATGTTGCAGACATATCTGACCATGACTAACATTTCTTCCCATCCACAGCACAGAAATAGTGGATTGGTACTGTGTGAACAGAGACACCATGCAGAATCAGTTACAGATGTGTCACATTTGCATGCAGGGTTATGGGATGCATGGAATGCTCATTCCTCTGGACACCAAAGTATATGTAGTACTGAGAATCTTGACTACAGGGACCTTCCAGAGACTAACAGGGGGCATGGCGGGTATATCCCAGACATCTGCCTCACACATACATCGGTTTCTTGATGACATGCTTCAGTACACGGATGAGCTTATATGAATCCTATGCATCACAGAGGAGAGCAAGAACACCTTGAAGGCATTCTATGATGGAACCCATTTCTGTGAGGTACTAGAAGTAATTGACTGCACCCACATTGTCTTGCAGGCCCCATCTGGGATGCAGAGATGATGGTATAGCAACCATAATGGATTATACTCCATCACCTGCCAGGTAGTCTGTAATGCACATGATATAATATACACATGTCTCTGCAGCACCCAGGTATTGCCCATGATTGCCACATCTGGCATATGTCTGATTTATAAAAGTAATTTTGCAGGGTAATTTCCTTTAGGGGCATCTCATTGGTATTGCTGGATATGCTCTGCAGCCATTACTAATGACAACCATATGAAAGACATAGATTATACCAGGTAATGCATAAAATACCACCCTACCACAGACCCAAAATATCATTAAATGTGCTCAGATTTATGAAGCCCTGATTCCACTGTTTAGATGTCTCTGGTGGAATTCTGCAGTATGATCTTGAAATGTGTAGAAAAATATTTGCTGTATGTGCAGTGGTACACAGCATATTCATATAGAAACAAATGCAGCAGTGAATTGCCATTAGGGGCTGGGATGTGCTTGACTCAGCCATGGAGGAGGTGCCTGATATAGAGACTGTTGAGCACCTGTCTGCAGGAGAAGACCGTGTAAGCTGGAAGTGAGTGCAGCATGCCATGGCACTGGCTAGCAGGCAGCATCTGGTTCACAACTGTGGGTCAGATTAGATGTAACAAATAGCAATGGTGCATGCAACAGTAATACTAGACTATACTGGGTCATGCATGGATTGGACTCATTGTGCACCACATAAAAGCTCCCCATGTAACAGAGTACCAAGGACAGGACAGGGCACAGCTGTCATCATATTTATAGGTGAGGAGGGACACAGTGACAGGTGGCAGGAACACAAATTATGATGGGTACTATTGATGTAGATGACTGTGTATGTCATAGCCTTGTGTGTTTGGTGAGGTGGTAAGACTGTTCAGGGATGGAATGGTGTTTCCAATGTGGGTGAACTTAGTCAGAGGTGGCTGGTAATGATGGGTGTGTGGATGTGTGTAAGATGCTACACTGTGCATGTGTCTCTGGGACTGATCCAGGGCACCCCCAAGAGATATGTTCAATAACATGTCCCTGTCCAAAGGGGTGGCCTCTCTGAGGAATGCCAGTGCATAATACACAGCAGAGGAGGGTGTGCCTCATGAGCATGAATAGCAGGATGTGTCATGGTTAAATTCAACACAACACCCCATCCATGTCTGCATCCATGGTGTGCCATAATGCCCTCAACACTGGTTTCTGGCATGGAACAGGTGGCATTATCTGACTTTGACTGTCTTCTGACCATCCCATGGCTGGATTCCGTACTAGACATGAAAGAGGATTAGCTACAAGAATGGTAATGCACCTTGAAGATACAGAGTTCTCATGTTGACTTACAAAAATATCCACCAGTGTGAGCTTCAGGGTCTTTGTATAAATGGACCATGGCATTAGTTTGAGACCTAATGAAAGTCAGCTATAGTAATGTCACTAAGAGATGGCTTACATGTAGAGTGATTCATGTACATGTCAGAAGGGCTCCCCTACCCCCAGCCCAGAATGACATGCTGCCAATGTATTCCATAGTGCTATGAACACTGCATTAGCCTTGGCTGTATTTATCATGCAGTTTTAAGGCTATTACTATGGCAATTATGTTACTGAAACTATTTTATGTACAGGCTGCTGAACTGCAATTTTTGCACTGCTCACTTGACAAAAGCTGCACTACTCGGATTGTAAATGAGCACACGGATATCTGAGAAGAGTATTGCACATGTGAAGGTAGGCCAATGACCTCGATAGTCAAGTGGATATATGTAATGTGTTTCCATGAGCCCTAGAGGTACTAAAGAGCAATGTTGGAGTAAGATATGGGCTCTTTAGGCTGCACAGCATCATATCATAATGGGATTCACACTGAAGCACTATCATATCATGCATTTATGCACAACTATATGGTAGCATCACAACCTTTTGCGCAGCCTTAGTGACCACTGTTACTTATCACATGATGGAAACAGGCATCAATGAGAATGTGTTACCATATTCTTCTGGACTGTGACGTATGAAGTGCCCATGGCTTCTGCAAGCTCTGACAATGTCATGGCTTCGACTTGGTGCCCTAAGGAATCCAGAATATTTCTGTATATCATGTACAGAGACAACCAGAACTGCCTGCTGTTTTTTTATGATTTCTGCAGTTCAAGGGGGATGCTTGGCACTGTCTTGACAGGTGGTGACTGCTGAAACTGGCATTACCCATGCAGGTGAGTAGTACAGATACCATTATATTCACCTCAAGAAGTGTCACCTTAACCTTCTGTAGCAATTAGGAGAAGAGGTCATAGAGAGTGTTCCTGAGTTGTAAATATGCATAACAGGTATATTTTACCTTAAAGTCATTCATAACTACCAGGACAATTGCAGGACATATGCTTCATGTGCATTTTCATTTCTGTAATGCTTTTCATCTCCTGACCAAATTGAGGAGAATAAGCTCCTCTTTCAAAGGAGTATGAACCATCACTCCAGATGCAGCAGTAAGTTCATCACTGTATTGATAGAGACGTATGTACCTGCCATGGCAACAGATTTCTCTAATTAATATTATATTGTGGTTACTCATAACACCCACTGCCTGCAGGAATACACACCTCTGGACACACCCAAGTGTCCATGCAGGCACAGTTGCTGTCCCACTCACCTGACCAGTGAGAAATGCCAACTTTGTTGAGGTAGGAATCACATGCCTGTCCCGGCTTGACTGTAAGACATGCTTAGTGCAATGTCCTACCACACCACTATGCATTTGATTCCCTACATTACTGTGAGTACTGCCACAGCTCTGCCAGTCATAGTTTTCCAAGTACTCTATGTGCGCTGACTCAGACAAGGCCCATGACAGTTCCATTTATAGATGGCATACTCAGATCATCCTAGCTTTAGGCCTGCTCTGTCTTATATTACTGTCTGCGACTTATCACAGTGTATGTACACCATATTTAGACAGCTGCAGATGTTTAGGTCATCAGATTTGCTATCTTTGTTACATCACACTGGCAGGGAAAACATGTTGCTTTGCATGTTCTGTACAGTTGTTTTTGTTTCCTGTGCCCTTCCCTGACCCTCTGTCATAAAACACAGCAGTAGGAGCATTTCCCCATACCTTCTCCAGATCACTATTTACATTGTACTTCCACCTACATGCAAGTGACATGGGCAATTTCCAAGTTCTCATGCCCCTTACAACCCACTTCCCACAAGTGCACTTTACTCTGCAGCCTTCTTGGCAAAACATACGTATTCTCCAAATTACCATTACATATCTAACACAACTTTTTATTTCTCTATCTTCTTTGATGTATTATATTTATATGTAGCTCTGATGTAAATATTTTCTCCGTTGTGTTTGTTTCTTTCTCTCATTATTCCTATCCATCCTTTAAATACGTATTTGATATTTGTTTGTTTTATTTCTCTCCATTAAGAAAGGTTGTATGTCAGTCTGACGAAGTGTTTGGTATAAAATGAAAGTGCTCACCTATAATTTAGTTTTATTTTTGAGTAATATATTTCAATATTTATGATCTGAGATTTAGTTCTTTCCTTTCCTTTGTTTAATGTCATTTTTTTTGTAATTTTTCTGGTGTATTGATACTTGAGACGTCTGTAGTTTCCTTTAGCGCTATTTATGTCGTATTGTAATTACCAATATGCCTCTGCAATTGCATTTTCTGCATGTAAAACTTTTCTATTCTTTGCCTGAGTGCATTTAAAATTTTACTAGAACAACAGATTATGCAGTGCAAAAGACATAGAGGTAAGGGAACACTAGATACCAGGGATATTGTTTAAATAATATTTATTTATATATATTTTTTATTGTTTTTATTGACCGGGGTTGTCCAACAGAGTTGTGGTACCCCATTTTCAGCAGAAGCCCAGAGAGAAAAGTTCCAGTAACAAAATAGGCAATTTTGTACAAGAGAGAAAAATGTAAAGTTTAAAGTTCCTCTATGGACATTCAACAACTGAAAGACAGCTATACCAGAAAAAAATCTGTGATTAGTAAAATACAGTAATTACACATTAACACAAGACACTTTGGCACATGTTGAAGTTTAAAATGTCAAAATACAGTTTAACATTTATGGATAGAAACAATAAAAGAGAAGTTGCGTGGGTGAAATTAGCAGAAAGCAGAGAGATAAGAACAGAAATTATAGAGCAGATGAGGAAACGTGAATAGTGTGCACATTTGTTAGGAGATATAGAGAAAAAAGAAAGTTGTAGTGAAGTTGAGGTACATGTACAATTTATTTATTATTTATTTACTTACTTACATTTGTTTACTGGGAAATTCTGACTGGATGCAGGTCCTTTTTCAGTGGATGCCCGAGGAGAAAACCTCCACATTATGTACATGATAGAGATACAAAGTTGCAGCAATAGTAAACAACATTACAGGTTGTTGGCTTTAATACAATAACAAGATATTGTTTATCAACAGTATATACAGTAAATGTTGCAAGTTAAGATAGTTTCTTGTTACTAACAAAGTTGTCGTACAAGATTTTAAAGTATGTAAAGACAATTAGCTAATTCTGACTGTGGTTAGTATTGGCGGTAGTATATTTGGGTTAAGAGTCTAGGTGGGGGGCTGTTAGTCTGGATTAGAACAAGGACAAAGCCAGTGAAAATTTAAGTGGAATTTGAGCGCAGTCTTGAAAAGGCTGCTGGAAGGTAGAGTAGTTATAGAGGGTGGAAGATTGTTCCAAAGTTTAGATATGGTACATGAAAATATGGCTTCTCCTGCTGAGTTTTTCGGTTTGATAACAGTGAGTTGATTTTTGTTGCTTGATCTTAGGGGCCTAGTGGAGTGATAGGGTTGGAGAAGGGTTTGAAGGGAAGGGATGCTATGGGGGTGGTTAATAAGTTTATGAGCGAGTGCGAGTTGATTAAAGTGAAGGAGTTGTGGGAGTTCTAGCCGGTTTAGTTCTTTAAGGGAGATATAATGATGGCTGCGGTAGGAGGTTCCAGAGGCAGATTTAGCAATTTTGTTATAACAAGCATTCAGCTTGTGTAGGTCTGTCTGTCTAAGGTTGGTAAGTATGGGGGATGCATAGAATAGGGTGGAGATTAGCTGGGAATTGGCTATGGAGATTCTAGCCGCCTTGGTTAGGAACTGACGGCTTCGATATAATGCACCAAGTTTTTTGTGAACTTCTTTATTGTGAGAGATATGTGGGTGTCAAATCTAAGTTTGTTGTCTATTTCCACACCGAGTAATTTTGTGCATTCTGATGGAGAGATGATGGTATTGTCTTTGGCGAGAATGTTGAAGTGGGGGATGTTTTGGGTGGCTTAGGAAGGTTGGAACAGGAGAAGTTTTGTCTTACTTAGGTTGAGTAGGAGCTGAGCATTGGATAGCCAGCTTTCTACAGAAGAGAATGATTCCTGTGTGACTTGTAGTTCTGGTAGAGTGGTGGCAGAGCAGATGAGAGTAGAGTCATCTGCATACTGTATAAGAGATGCTTGTGTGGTGGCAGTATGTAGGTTGTTAACGAAAAGTGAGAATAGCAGAGGGCCAAGGATAGACCCTTGGGGAACTCTTAGAGTAACTGGGAGGTGAGGTGATAGGTTATCATCCCAGATTACTGATTTCTGGCATTCATGTAGATAGCTGTGGAACCAGTTGCAGGCTGATTGTGGGAAGGGGAGGTTGGGGAGAGTCGAGAGTAGTAGCTCATGAGATACCATGTCAAAGGCCTTTGAGAGATCTAGAAATATGGCAGTAGAGAAGAGGCCATTGTTTTTGTAATGAAGTATAGTGTTGGTGAAGGAGATCACAGCGGAGGTAGTGCTGTGATATGGCTTGAAGCCATGTTGGGTTTTGGAGAGGAGATTATTAGCTAGGAGAAAGTTGGAGACCTGGGTGTTGATACATTTTTCAAGTATCTTGGAGAGAAGATAGCAATGGGGCAGTAATTGGAGAGGCTGGTGGAGGGGGTGCCTTTGTGGAGGGGAATGATGTGGGATATTTTCCATATTGAGGGAACATAGCCTTCTGTTATGGAATGGTTGATTAGAATTGAACTTGGGTAGGCTAGTGTATCAGCTGCAATTTTCAAGTATTCAGAGGGGAAATTGTCAGCTGCGAGTTTGGTGGGTTTAAGTTTTGACAATAGTCTTTTTATGTTGGAGGTAGGTACTGAGGTGAAGAAGAAAAGAGTGGGGGGTTTAGGGTTAGGAGATGGGGGGGCTGTTGTAAGGAAGTGTTGTTTGTTTAGAGATGTTATAGTTTCAGTGAAGTGTTTGTTGAAGGATTCAGCAATACTGCTGGAGGAGGGGGGGATGGATGGCTGGGGGGTATCAACCTTCCCTGGGTGGAGGATAGTGTTAATAGTGAACCAGAATTGCTTAGGGTTGTGGTTGGTAGAGTTTAGGATGGATTTATAGTAGAGGGATTTGTCTAATTTTATTTGCTTTTGGCTTTATTGCTCAGTTCAAGGAATGATTGCCTATCTCAGTTATTTTTTTGTTAGTCGCCAGTGCTCCCAGGCCTTATCTCTGGATTTCATCAGGGTTCTGATGACCTTTTGTAACCATGGGGCACTCCTGGATCTGACTTTGGCATTTCTTACAGGAGCATGGGTGTTTAGGATGGAGAGGAAGGTACTGTTGAAGAAGTGGACAGCCTCATCTAGATAGGTATTTTAGTGGTGACCAGTTAATTTTTTGCAGGGAGGAGATGGAGTACAAGTGTACAAGATAGTGAGAATGAGTTAGTGGTGAAGTGAAAAATTGTCAGGCAGTAAATAGCGACCAAGTAGCAGTAAGGGTAAAGGAATAGAAGACAGTAGGACATTTCCATTGAGAATTTACTTTGCTGAGGTATGTAGGGATAATGAAGGAGTGTAAAGACCAGGTAGTGTTGCTTACGTTGGTGTAATAACAGAACCAAGTGTTTTGAAAATTATTTTAGAAAAGTTTTGAATCTGGATAAGTTGGTTTGTTGTTTGATGGTGGTAGAGTGAAAATTCCATATTTTGATAACATAATTTGAGTACAAGGACAGTCCAGTAGAGTTGTGGGTTTTAGTTATAGATGTAGATAAAAAATCTCCTTAAGGTCTCTGAAGAGTCTGCCAGTCAAAAGGAACAGTCAATGCGATAAAAACACTGCAGAACTCACCACCGATAATGGAACACACCTTTATTAACAAACAAAGACAGACGATGAGCGCTTTCACGTACTAGGTACGCTTCTTCAGATCTACTAAACTGAGTTCTCTTCTCACTTTTTATACATTCAAAATGAAACCAATTAATCACATAATCAATCAATTATCATATTAAGAGACAAATTCTTTGTGAGCACCTTATAGGGAAGCATTGCAAAACTGGTTCTTAAAGAAAAAGGCTAACATAGCCAATGAGCTATAAAATTGATATCAAACCTATAGCAAATAAAACATATTGATCTAAAATAAAAAGATAAAAACATATATATATATATCAATGTTTATAAATAAATATAATAACGTATTATAAAATATATGTCATGTCTATAGACAATTTATCTAAACATATCTGGATGGGTATCTCACATATATTCATATATAAATATAAATAAATACAACATATATATAAAGAATCATATAATAAATATATATCAAAAATGTGTATATAAATATATGTGTGTATATAATAAATATAATAAATAAATAAACACAATATATCTAAAAATACTCATGAATAAGAAATATATGCGATTATGGTAATATGTATAAACATATGTACATAGACATAAAAATATATCATGATATAAATAATCTATATATAAAAAGGATATAAACACATAAGTAAATCTAATGTGAATATATCCTTTTTATTCCTTTGTTCACTTGGTCATACTGTGCTTTTTAATTTTCCAGTATTTATATCCCTATAAAAAATTTTTTAAATATATACATTTTTTTACATATAGCTAATATGGGATTTTATGAGATTTTTATGACTAGTTTTTTGATAGTCTTCCGACTTTTGTTGTAATATATAGATTATCTGTATCATGATATATTTCATATATACATATATATACATATATTTCTTATTCATGAGTATTTTTAGATATATTGTGTTTATTTATTTATTATATTTATTATATACACACATATATTTATGTACACATTTTTTATATATATTTATTACATGATTCTTTATATATATGTTGTATTTATTTATATTTATATATGAATATATGTGAGATACCCATCCAGATATGTTTAGATAAATTGTCTATAGACATGACATATATTTTATAATACGTTATTATATTTATTTATAAACATTGATATATATATATGTTTTTATCTTTTTATTTTAGATCAATATGTTTTATTTGCTATAGGTTTGATATCCATTTTATAGCTCATTGGCTATGTTAGCCTTTTTCTTTAAGAACCAGTTTTGCAATGCTTCCCTATAAGGTGCTCACAAAGAATTTGTCTCTTAATATGATAATTGATTGATTATGTGATTAATTGGTTTCATTTTGAATGCATAAAAAGTGAGATGAGAACTCAGTTTAGTAGATCTGAAGAAGCGTACCTAGTACGTGAAAGCGCTCATCGTCTGTCTTTGTTAATAAAGGTGTGTTCCATTATCGGTGGTGAGTTCTGCAGTATTTTTATCGCATTGGGTTTTAGTTATAGTGAATAGGGACTTGCCCATGGAGCAAAGTGATGATACAGGGGTGTAAGGTTCCACTAGGGCTTGAAGTGCAGGATAGATTTGAGGTTTATAGAGTAACAGTTGTTATCTGGGTGACAGAGCGATAATGTAAGTTCTAGCCCACCTGTTGTAATGCAAGGTAGTGATGCAATTTAGCATTTGCTTAGTGGTGAATTTAGCTATCTTGTTAAGGCAGTCTTCAGCATTCTTCAGTATTTTTAGTAGAGATTGTTGAAGGCTGGTGTAGATGGAACAGAGTAGAATAGTAAAAGTAGGAGATATGCAGAAACTATTGTTTGGCATTGATCGTTTAAAAGTGTTTGCTACGATATGGTATTTCAGTTTTTTATGAGTTTTCTTGATAGCTTGTTGTATTTGAATATCATACTTTAGGTGGTTATTGACACTAGGTAGCACTGTGTGGGACACAGGTCTATTAGGGGTGTTGAGGTGAGGGAGAAGTTATTTTTGTATAGGTCACAGAGAGTGTGAAAAGCAATAACTTGATTTTCTTAGCATTCAGCAGGAGACAATCATTGCTGAGCCAGATTTCTGTATAACAAAAAAAAAGAAAACCTTTTGGGGTCTTTTCCTGACGTTCTTGGAGGAATATAGCAGTGGTTATCAGTGTAGCATCATTAACATATTGAATGACTGTTGTATTATTATCAAAAGTATGGAGGTCATCAATAAAATTGTTGAAGATGGTGCAATCCAAGTCTGAGGCTTGTGGCAGTCCAACTGAAATGGAAACAATGGTGTCTGCTCTTTCTGCCATTTTACTGCCTGTCACCTATATGAAACCATGAGATGGAGGAGTCATCAAGGCCTAGTGAGGATAGTCTGTGGGATGTGGGATGATGGGTGAAATTAAGGAGAAATGAGGATGTGCTGTGGTGTGGCCTGCAGCCATACTGGCAGAAGAGGTTGATATCTATTAAGTGCTTGAGAAGTTGGAATCCTATACCTTTTCAAGGATGTTTGGCAACAGAAAGAATGACTATAAAGTGATAATTACAGCGTTCAGTGATGTCTCCTCTTTTGTGAAACAGAATTATTAGTGACTTTTTGCAGATAATAGGTACACAGTTTTCTTGGGCAGAGGTTAGCGTTGCCATCTCACAGCAAGAGGTTCTCTGGTTCGATCCTCGGCTGGGGTGCCTTCTGTGCGGAGTCTGCATGTCCTCCCTGTGGTCACATGGGTTTCCTCCGGGTGCTCTGGTTTCCTCCCACATCCCAAAGATGTGCTGTAGGTGGATTGGACACTCTAAATTGGCCCTAGGTGTGAGTGTGTGCATGTGTGTGCCTTCTGTGGAAGGTTGGACGCCGGGATGGGAACTTGACACCGTAAAACTCCACTGCCAATCATGAGCAGACAGGTGATCTGCTGTGGTGACCCCTAACCAGGAAAAGCTGAAAGAAGAAGTACACAGCTTTCTTAGATAGATCTGTTTATGAGGATAGAGTTAGGGTACACTAATGGGTCAGCAGCCATGTTAATGTATTCTGAGGGAAGATTATCAGCTGTGAGTGTAGTTGGTTTTATCTTATAAAATAGGTTTTGATAGTAGAGATGGGAACTGGGTTGATGTAGAAGACAGAACAGTTCTGTTGGGATGGAGAAGGGGTAGATTTCCAGGCTTTGTTTCTGTTTCCCATATGTTGTGTAGCAGTTTTTGTGAGCAAAAGGGTAGGGTTGCATTTGACTGCTTTGCGTCTAGCAGCGGCTAACTGGCTTAATATAGTGATAAAGGTGTTATTAGAATTTGCAACTGCTTTGAGAGTTTTGTAGGAGATGATAGTTGCAAGCTTTCAGTATCTTTATGAATATATCTTTGTTAAAGTGAGCTAAGCTTTGCACTGTGTTATAGTGGTGAGTCTACTGGGAATGAGTTGGCCTTTCAAGACAAAGTGGGGTCTATATTATGTTATTGAACTTTTAAAAGTTCAAACATCATATGGCCGACACCATATGATCGAAATTTTAAATGTTCAAATGTTTCAGTGAATATCCCCGTACAGTGCAGAATGGGAAGATTTCCCTTTCCTGCACTGTAGTGCAATCTTGGAGTTGGTATAGTTAAAGACCAGGGGGTGTGGGGGGCTTTCCCCCCTGCTTAAAACATTCAGGTAGTTTTTTTTATGTAGTTTATTTTTTTTTTTATTATTAGATTTTTGAACTTTTAAAAGTTCGATCATATGGTGTTGACCATATGACGTTCAGTCTTTTAAAAGTTCAATAATCTAATATAAGCATGAAAAAGTAGTGAGCTACCAGTGGAGATAATTTTACTTGGGTCAGATGCGAGGGCCCAGTCTAGGTTCATAGGTGACTACTGGGCTAAAGACCCTAGGGACCCCTTCTATGCCTATCCATTTTTCTCAAATTTGTCTGATAAGGTTTGATATCCTGTGGTTATTTTAGGCAGTATATGTAGCCTTGGCCATGGGTGGCCAAAAATGTACATGTTGCCTCTCCCTAACAGAGATATAGGTGTCATACCAGGAGTAAATTTCCTACTCCACATCTACTGGTCCAAGTTATGCTTGAATAACTCTGCTTCACATGTATAGGAAGCCCGTTCCAGAGAAGGGATATTCTCTGAGACCCATACCTGCATCTTCAACATGTCATATGTATGTTGCAGATGAGATTTAAGTCTCTAGATCAGGTAATTCTGATGCTATCAGAGCAGGATCAGAGGGTACATTGTGGGCAGGCATAGAGGGTCTCCCAGCAGTCTGTAGTTGACAAAACACAGGGAATGGGCTTTGGGGCAGTCTGTGTAGGACATGTTGTTTATGCCTTGTATCCTTTTTTGTGAGGAATCTCCGTGGACACTGTAGTTGTTGCATATGCCCGCTCAGGTACATACCAATGGGTATTGAAGTGTTTGTTGTATCTAGCTGGAGAGGCAATGAGTTGTATAGATTTACGATAGAGGTATGACTAGAAGTGGAGATAATTGCTAATCAATATTTACATCACTTAAGATGATGGTTTCTTGGAAGCTATTTGTCTATAGCCAGGACAGAAGATCCTTCAAAGTTGAGGTTTTTGCTGTCTGGGGGAATGTAAACAGTGATGAGACAGCAATTTTTGCGATCAATAATTTACAAGAGGGAAAGGAGCATTTCAGCATTGTTAAAGAAGGGTGAACAGAATGGGCATGGTGAGAGTAACAGTGAGTTATTATATAGGACTGCTATGCCTCCTGCTTTTCCATGTGATCTGCCTTGTTGCAAGATGTTATAACCATGACGAAGTATTTCATCACTCTTAATGATAGGATTTAGCCAGTTTTCAGTTAAAACTAAAATATCAGGGCTGTACAGTGAAAGCCAAGCATGCTGCTTGTGTACTTTATTGCTTATGTTTTGGTAGTTCATGCACTGAATGCAAAGTCCAGCGTTAGGGTGATTGCATGAGTAAGAGCTATTATACTGAGGGGAGGTGGTGCTGGGGTGATTGTGAGACAGAGTGAAGGCATGAGTAGTGGGCCTTAGGTTTGGATAGCTATTATCAGAGGGGGTTAATGGCTTGGCAGAACTTGGGTAAAGGATGAAGTATCTGGGTTTGTATCCATGTTTAAAGCCAAAGTTAAACAATAGTTATTATGTAATTTGGAGATTTTGTGTAGGAGAATGTAACATTTGTGGAAAGAGATGATATGGAGAATGTGGTTTGTTTGGGAACGGAAGTCCTTAGTGTAGGTAATTTGTATGCTATAGTGGGTATATTTGTACTTAAATTGCTCATTTTTTAAGGGTACACAAGATAGGCATCTCCAAGCTGGGGCCTATGGCCCAATTATTTCAGCTCAGGATCCCAATCATCTCTTCATTCCCTAGCAATAATGCGGCAGTATGGAGTAGGTGAGCTTGCTGGTCCTGCGGGGCCTATCCTCTCCTCTCCGAGAAATTCCTCCCCCTTTGGTAGCTCCTCCAACCTCTGCTGTTGTTGTCTTCTGAAGGGGAGTATACCTCCTTATGCAGAGTTCCCCTCAGCTTTTAACACTGTTATAGCATCAGCTCAGCAGGCTTAAACTCCACCAGGTAACACCTAGTATTCTCACCAGGAGCCACCCTTTTGGCAAACCAGAGCCATTTCCCTCTCTTCCAGGATGAGAAAACTGTCAAGTGATTTGACTCCCATTGCCCTGGCCACCTCATGGAGGTAACAAAGTCACTATTTGAACTTGGGTCATTACTAGCATACTCAAGGCTTTATCATCCCAACAAAGAGCTTGCATCAAGTTTAGCATTTCATCAGCACAAGAAGTTTCAAAACAGTGGTTGCCATGTAACTGACAGCTTCAAACGTGTTATAAACATAACTGAAAATCTGTTAGTGCGGTGTCATACAAAAGATGAACATAAGAAGCAATTGCTACCATTGCTCAATAGATTGACAACCTAATATCAAGTTAAGTAAGAATAAATGTTCAATATAGGTAATTAGTCTCAAATACATGGGTTATATTCTGTCTGAAACCTGATCTAGGCAAAAAAAAAAAAAATAGTGCAGCTGTGAAAATGTCTAGGAGATTATAAAGGTTTATAGAAATGACTCGCTATCATGAAATGATTGTGCCTGACATGTCTAAGATACTTTGAGGCTCCCCTCACTCTGGAACAAAATCCCAATCCATGATAGGCAGAGCCCCTCAATGACCCTCTTTAAGAGAAATCTTGACGAGTGGATGGGAGATCGTAGGTTTACCCCTGGGATCGCTTCTGTGTCCCTACTAGACAAGAGGCACACTAAACTAAACTTAAAAGGGCTATCTTCTGTGACTTACTATACAGAGGCACAGTCAACTAATCTAAAAGGGTGGTGAAAGCCAAACACACTCTGGCTAGGCTTATAAATGCCCTAGGGCAGATAGCCTAATATCAACCTATGAACCTAAGAAAGCTATTGCAGGAAGACATAATTGGACAAAAATGAAACTGGTGAAAATAGTGTATAGATGTGAGCTATTACACGAATATGTCTATAGCAAAGAAATTCAGGTGCAAATAGACCACAAACCCTGTATATTAACAACAGCACTATATAATGCACTTCTGATATTGTAAAAGATGCTACAGAATCTAAAGAAATATAATCTGAAAGTAAAATAAAGAACAGGGAGGGAACTGAACATAGCAGATATGCTGAGTAATGCTTATTTACCAAAGATGCAGAAAGGCTTGCTAATGAAACTAGAGATTATTTGGGTAATACCTTATTTAACAATGTCAGAATAAAAACAAGAGTTTCAGAGGTGCACTGATACTGACTTAGAAGTAGTGTATAACTGTTTTCTTGAAATAGTTAGCAGCCAGCCATCTATATTACTAACCAGATTATCCATAATTTATTTCCACTGCTTACAAATGTTATTTTATATTTTTTTCACATTTGATGCCCTTTTTTAACAATTTGAGGAAATAAGTTGTTTGTATTTTAATGTTTTCATTTCAAGATGGATTCCTGATTCTGTTAGTCTACTTTTGGTGATTTATTTCCTGCTAACATGAGAGTGCTAATGTGGTAAATGTAGAAAGTTCTTTGCTGGAATTCAGAACTTCTACTTAATATGGAAAGTGACAGACAGAGAGTCAAGAGATCTTCGTAAATTTAATGCTGGAGTGTTTATTTTTAATTGGTCAGTGGCTATATTTTAATTGATACAGTAATAACTGAATTTGATCAAAAGTATCATAGCATAATTTTATGTATCTGACCTTCAGTAGAGTTTATAATCTCTATAGTTAAGCTTTATTAACAACCTCAACATTAGATACAATTTTATATGAGTGGGTAAATTGTATGAGAATGGGGAAATTGTAGGTAAGAAATAACTATTCGGTTAAAATAATGCAAGTTTCTTTGACTATATTCATCGAGGTTCTAATTATGAATTAGCAATGATACAGTATCCTTGTCAGAAGGACAAAGTATCCTTCTCATGTATGAGAGTAGGTGTTAATCTAAACAAAAAAGAATAAAAGGAATGGAGAAGATTCCTTTCGAGAATGAGAGTGGATTTATAATTAGAACTGCATATCTATCCCTTTGGTGTGAATGTGGGTTTTACTATAGGCACCAGTGTAGGTGTTTTAAAAGAGCCGTATAGTAGAGACAACTGTAATTATTTAGTAAAATTGTTTGAACTCACAAAAATGATTACACTTTACAATTTCCAGTAAAAGAGACTTTTGTTAGGAAAATATTAGAAAAATCTTAAAAATTAGTTGAAACAAAAAGTGAATAAAGTACCACCCCTCTTGCTGATCAGCTTTTAATGACTGACAAGAAGAAGTTAAAAATAAAGAAAAGGAAGTTGTTGTTAGAAGCTTAAAATACAATTCAGCTAGATTAAAGTTGCAGCTGCTGGCAGCTAAAAGAACTGTCAATTCATTACAAAAATATGTATGTATCCTTTAAGGCAATTAGAAAAGTTAACAGCTACACAATCAGAATCTTTGAATGATAACTGGCTTCTGATCCCTTCTGTCCTACTCCACATTTGTTTCCTATGAAGCAGATACTTCTCCCTGTCTGAGAGGGCAGGTAGAGGTACACTTTGCTGAAAAACATACTACTTTCCCAGATACAGCATAAGCTACTTCCAGTACCTCTGCTCATCCCCATGGGTTGGTTTGTAATACTAGACTCAAGACAACAGAGACAGATATCAGCTACCATTCTACAGTCATATTAAATGCTGATACATTACATACAGTGAATAAAGGGAAACAGTTATATCACAAACATAAACATAGGCTAATACAAAGTATGTAAGAAAGTTAAAACAATTTGCCAATAAAAGTGCCCCCACCAAAAACGAATACCCTAAAAAAGATTAAACAATTGATAACACAGTTTCTAATAGTTATTAATAAAGGAGGATATCTATGGATACCACCTCTTAAACAAGATACAGGGGAAGAAACAGACTCCAGTTCTTCCACTGATGTTGATGTACCAAATATACAAATATACCCCTTGAGAGTTGTACCCAATCCTGCAGCTGTTTGGGATAGTGAAGCTGAACCCACCATAAGGGTAGTATGTCAGTGGACTGCAATGGATTTTCAGGCTATTGTAGATTCCCTCCCTCCATTTCAAACATACTCTGATAAATATGTAAAAACATTAAATGGATATGCACAGATACAAAATCCAACAATAGAAAATTTGAGAGCTGTTAAGCAAGCCTCAATACCTCCTGACATTTTCAGAAAAATGTGGAAAAAGTCAAATATAGGTGATAATATTCCAAAGCACACAGATGATGGATTCCTTGCTGCTAGAAATAACTTACCAAAAGCCATTACTACAGCATGCCCTCAACACCTAACTGGGCAAAAATCAAAGGTCATTGTACAGAAAGAAAATAAATCTTTTGATGGATATTTATAATCTAAGGAGGGAGTGGCAGCCAGTGGGCTGTCAACTGCTTTTATAGAGGGCTTATTACCACCAATTCAAGAGCAAATCAAAAAGGTTTGTTTAAAATGGACGGTTTTAGGTATTCATGAAATTGTTAATCAAACAAAAGATTTAGTAGATAACATACTCAGAGAAGAAAAAAAGTTAGTAGGCATTCAGCTCCAACGGTTTGAGACTGACTCTTGTGAATGGAAGAGTGGAAGAAGGAATCGCAGAGGAAGAGGTATATTTAGGTTTTTCCAGCCACAGAACAATATCAATAAAAGTATTACCTTCCTATGTCACCACAATCACCACATGTTGGTTTACAAAGCCTATTCAACATGTGGGAGAAATGGACAAATGTAGGGTTTGTAAAACAGAACTGGAAACAGTTGCACACATGTAGTAGGTTGTGATATACTAATGACAGCAGGATTGTATACTGAAAGGCATAATAATATGGCAAGACTATTGCATTGGGGATTGTGCAAACATTATGGTAATGAAGTGGCTGAAAAACACTGGAAACATGAGCTACAAAGCATCCTAGTAAATTATATTTTTATATTATGTGGGATCACCCACTACCAACAGTTCAAAAAATATATGGGAGAAAACCAGGTATAGTAGTCCATGAAAATAAGTCAAAAGTAGCATCGATTATTGAAATTGCTACACCCTGTGACTGCAGTGTCTTATGTACAGAAAGACACAGTCATGAAATACCAGGATTTGCAGACAGAAATGAGGACAATGTAGAAGAAGGATGCCCAGACAGTTCCAGTTGTAGTAGGGGCAACAGGTCTTATAAAAAAGAATTTACATGCCTAGCATACTTGGCTATGTTACCAATACACATAACTTCATACAAACTGCAGAAGGAGTCATTACTGGGCACATTGTGGGTGTTGTGAAGAGCCCTTTTGGCTAACATCAAAGATTGAAACAATATTAATTTTATGAACTTTAATTGTACTTTGACTTAGTAATGGGGTCCATTCCTGTCATGGTATTACAAACCCAAAAGACTTGGGAGAAATTAAAAAAAGAAAGAAATCGAATACCATCATGGAAGTACTGAATAGAGAAAACCGTAAAGTAATTAAGATAAGAAATGTCACTGTTAGAAGAATATAGAAGAGGGAACAGATCAATAAAAATACTCAGAAACATAGATGTGATAAAAGCAATGTACATTATTGTAATGGCTCAGGATTTATCATGCACTATCGCAAATAATAAACTAAAAATATCAGCACAGGCAGAAAAACTTAGAAGATACACAGATAAATATAATGGAAAATACAGAATAAGCAATTTATTGATGACCCAAAAATGTTTTACAGAGAACTGGTAAACAAAGTTAAAGGAATTGAAAGGCCATCAAAAAAAGAAGAAATAGATACATTTTAGAGAAATATTTATGAAGCTCCTGTGGAACATAAAGATGCTAAATGGATAGAAAAAGTAAAGGAAAGAATAAGGAGTTTAAAGGGACAGTATATGAAATGGGATGAAGTAACAGCCAGAGAGATTGAAACAAAGTAAAGAAAAGCCTCTAACTGGAAAATCCGAGGCCCAGATGTGGTACCTAACTTCTGGTTAAAAGTATTAACATCTTGGCATGTAGACTTAGCCATGAGTGACAACTATTTATATGCGCACCCCAAACAGACACCAACCTGGTTAACAACAGGAAAAACAATGCTCATACTTAAGATTGAACCTGCAAGCTACCATAAAAATTATAGACCAGTAACTTGCCTTCTGAAGATGTATAAACTATAGACTGGAACTGATGCTGGCAGAGTTTATAGCCATTTAGAAGAAAACTCAATTATGACAATAGAACAAAAGGGCAATAAAAGAAAGTCATATGGAACAAAGGATCATTTGTTGTTAAAGTCATAGTGGAGAACTGTAAAAAGGGGAAGAATCAAAGTATGGCATAGACTGACTATAAAAAAGCATTTAACAGTATATCACATTCATGAAAGAGTGCTTAAAAATGTATAAGAATCACCCCACACTGATCAATTACATTACCGTGATCATGAAACAGTGGCAGACCCCTTTGCAATTAAGCCATGATAAAGGTCAAATTATTACTCCAGGGATAAAAATTCAAAGGGGGATATTCCAGGGTGAATCTCCATCATTGTTGCTCTTTTTGCTTGTCCTTAACCCATTAATCTGTCTGCTTAACAGACACCTCACTGCTGTACAGGGGTGCCTCATGCTAATGGGCTGCAGGACTGCAAATCCCCCAGCTATAAACAAAGAAGAAAAATAAAATAAATATGAAAATAAAAACATGAGTTGCGGAACATCACGCATGTGCACTCACGGCATTTCCGGACTGCTGGTGAACCAGTCTGGAGCATGCATACAGAATCCAGATTGTCTTACCAGCAGTCTGGATTAGGGAGAGAGCATGCAGAACCACTCTTGCAGAAGTCTATGCAGTTACAACTGCATAGATTTGATGGGGGATCGGACTGCAATGTCCACAGGATGGGTAGCACCCAGCTTGCTGCTCTCGCAGGAAGGACTTGCTCTCATCGTTGCAGGCTAGATGGAAAGGGTGGATGTTGTTTTACAGACAGAGGCTAGATGGAAGGGCTGTGGATGTTACGGATGGCTGGGATGGACTTTGGATGAGGTAAGGAATACAAAGTGTGTGTGTGTGTGTGTGTGTGTGTGTGTGTGTGTGTGTGTGTGTGTGTGTGTGTGTGTGTGTGTGTGTCTGTGTGTAAAATGCCCCTAGTCTATATGGTGGTGGGTAGAGAACAGGCTTGAACCTTGTACCTTGGGCCCAGGTGGCAAGAGCCTGAATTCCCTACCCACCACCATTTGTAAAATGTTTGCAGATTTTTTCCCTCATACTTGTTCTGTTCTGTTCCTCATAAAATCTGTGGTTTATGTATTTTTGTTTCCTTACAAAGTCAGTAGTGCATTGGTGCAGTGGTAGCATTGTTGCCTGACAGATACAGGTTCTCTGGTTTGATTCTTGGCTGGGGTGCCTTCTGTGTTTAGTCTGCATGTCTTCCCTGTGTTTGTGTGGGTTTCCTCTGGGTGCTCTGCTTTCCTCCCATCCCATCTTATAAAGACGTGCCTGGAGTGTTTCTCCCTGGCCTCTGCTGAAAATTTGCTTTTGTTCCAAGTCAGACCTTCCTGGTTAACAAATGTTAAATAAAAATGACAAGCATTTGAATTTTAGACTTCATATCTTTAGAAAGTACATGGTAACACAAAAGCTTTTATTCTAGCAATTTTCTAAGTTTATAAGATGGATATTTGAAATTTGTCCCTATTTTTGGTACTGTATTCCCCCATTATTGGCTTCGTCCAGGTTTTTTGTGCTAAGGTTGAGAGCTATGGTAAGGACTAAATTCACTGAATATGTTTGGGGGCTGTATTCCAACATTACTGGCTTTGTCCAGGTATTTTCTGCTAAGAGGTTGAGAGCTATGGTGAGAACTGAATTCACTGAATATGTTTGGGGGCTGTGCTCCCCCATTATTGGCTTTGTTCAAGTGTTTTGTGTTAAGAGGCTGACAGCTATGGTGAGAACTGCATTTAGTAAATGGTAGCCATTTAAGTTTCAGTCTTCCTCTTTTTTACAAAACAGCTGATTTGGCATAGTGATATGTTGCTCTGGCTGTTTTGCACAGGGTCCTGAGTTCAAGTCTTGTTAGTGAAATGTATGGTGATAACACAGCATTTTATTCTAGCAACTTTCCAATATTATACAATCACTTTTTAAAATGTATCCATGTTTTTTGGGCTTTTGCCCCCCCCCCAAATAAATTTTGACTTTTTCAACATTTCTTGTGCTGCAAAGTTCAGAGATACAGCTGAGTGAGTAGATTTTACAAAGAGCTGAGAGCTGCAGGGGAGCAAAAGTTTAGTGCTGCTTATGCTGAGTCTGCTTGCATTGTTAATAGTGCAGCAGGTAGTGTACTTGCTTTTGATGCAGAAGGCTGTGGGTTCTAGTCCCACAATAAATAGATGCATTGCTGATACTGTACTGTGTTGCAAAAGGGATGGATGCTGCACTCCTTTTTGGTGAAGATACCTAGTAACTATGAACCTGTTATCAGTTTGCCATCCATTCCCTATTGCAATATTACTAGCTTATCATTTTTGTAGTGTAAGATAGGCAATTTATTCCTCAAGGGCAACAGGCACTTTATTTGTAGATGAAACAATGAAATATAAAGTTGTTTGCTAGCAGCAACCTCTTCATTAGTTACAGATCTCTTTAATGTGGAATTATTTAGATGACTTTTACTTCTTCATTGATTGTGCATATGTACTGATACTGGTGGACTGTAGAAGTTCGAGTAGACTTATGATGGAAATGTTCTGAATTGGTCAGTTTTGTCATTACTGGTGCATGCATTTTGTTTCATTGTTTACTGGAAAAATGTTCAAAACAATAAATTTAAAATGCCATCTAAAACTGTACTGTATTGTACAAGGAATATAATTTAATACAGTCAGGAAGGTGTATGAAAGAGCATGTGTATGTTTCGTGTGCAAGGGGCCTGAGATTTGAAAACAGCTCAAACCCAAAGTTAATCTTTATCTGCCACTGGCAAAATGTATTTTCTTTGAATGTGGATTTCAATGCTGTTTCAATGAATGTGAGTTTCAAGGGCAGAAAAGTTTTAATGCTAAGTATGTTTTCATTGTGAGACTGCATTGCTTTGTTTAGCAGATATCTATTAGTGTTTGCACTGTAAAATGTAAAATAAAACTTTCAAATGAAGTCCAAATCATTGCAGAAGTAAAGCAGTATGCACATTAGTGTTTATGGTAAATGGGGTGAAATAGCCAAGTAATGGTTCATTGGAATGGCTGGGGGGGGGGGGGGGGGGCTCCATTCAACTATGATTTTGTGAGGGGGGAAGAGTGGCAAACTCAAAGACAGCCCCAGCTGAACTATACCTCTCAACTGTCCAGATTTTTGCAGAATGAATAGATTTTTGCTTCTTATTTTTGATTTGTTCCTGATAAAATATGTGGTTTTCTGGCAAATCATTTAGGAATTAAGTCACTAAAAAATGACAGACACGGAATTTCAGACTTCATAACCTTCAGAAAAATGCATGCTAAAGCAAGACCTGTTATTCTTTCAACTGTCTCAGTTTATACAGAAGCAATTTTTAGTACTGTTTATATGTTCCCCTAATATATTTAGCCTTGTCCAGATTTCCTGCATTAACAGATTGAGAGGTACGTGCAAATAAATTGCTTTATAGAATTAGGCATATCCAAACCTCTCAACTGTCCCCAATTTTGGCTCAAAATTTTGCTCTTCCCCTAATAATCACTCTGCAAAATAGCAATTTTGGAAGAAAACATGGAGGGTTTACAATTAATAAATAACTGTAATAATCAGAGTTATAGATTACTTTTATTTCAGAAATGCATGTAGATTATTTTATTTTGTCAGCTGCTCAAGTTAGCAGTACTAATATTAAAAAAATGTCCCTTCTTTGTCAGGTTCCCAGCTGTACTGTGTGGCTATTTTACATTTTTGCATCATGTTTTTGGTCCATTTTTCAGAAAATTGTGTTTTTTTTGGCAAATTAGTGGCAAATCATTAAAGACTGAAGTTAGAAAATAATGACAGACATTTTAGTTTCAGATTTCATAGTGTTAAGAAAATTCATACTAATGTAAGACCTACTATTATATCATCTTTCTAAGTTTATAAGAGAAATATTTAAAATTTGTCCTTATTTTTGGGTCTTTGTCCCACTTCTATGTATAGCTTTGTCCAGATTTCTTGCTCTGAGGTTGAGAGGTATGACAAATGTGTCAGGGCCATCACAGTTAGCCAGAGACATTTCAAATTGTGACATACTTGTTGCACCCCACTCCCCCATGTAGTGACTCTGGATGTGTTCAAGCAAGGCAAGGGACAGTTATGCAGTGTAAATGTGCAGAGTATCCCTCCATCCAAGGTAGACACAAGTACTACAGTGGCTTTTCATCTGTCCTTGATTTTGCGGAATGTTCTGGTTTCTGTCATATTTTATACTGTTGATTTATGCTTATTATTATTATTCAGAAAGTGCCTGTTGCTCTGTGTTTAACTAGCAATGCTTTATTAACCACCAGGTAAGCTTGTCTGAGATTATAAGATGCAAGTAAGTTTTAATAAGCATACTGTTAAAGAATTACCAACATTGAAAGCTTTTCTGTTGTTGCCATGTGGAGAATACTTACATAACTAGATAACATATAAGCCTTGGGTATTGAAATGCATATGACAGTATTTGTAATAAAGGACCAAATTGCATTATTTTAAGAAGCTCATTACATTTGTGGGAGACTTGCAGTCATCTTTGCAGGCTTTACCTGCAAACTAAATAAAATGTCAATCTATCGTGTGCGGTCCATAACCTGTGCAGTAATCCTTTAAGCAATGTATGTTGAGCTTGTTTCTTGTTTGCTTTTTATTTTTTACTTTGATCATGTTTTCCCCATGAAACAAGTAGATAGTTGTTGTCAGGCAGCAGGTCTTTTTTGGATAAGAAACATTTTTACAAGTGGGGGTATCACAGAGATTGCTACTTTCAGCATGTGACTTGGCACTTTAATAAAGCTGAATATAAATTATAATTAGAACTGCAGTGCAAGAAGTGGTTTGAGTTGAGTGCTGCTTGTTCTTCTTATACTTGATTTTGACTGGCATTCCAGTAATGTATTTAAAAAGTAATTTATTTTTTCATGCCTCACAACCTTTTTGTTTCCATCTAGATATTAAGTAAGCTGTCAGGAAGCCAATGCATTGAAATATTTTTTTTCTTCTACACTTCATTTTCTCTTGATTGGACTCTCATAATGATGGTTTGGCACCCAGGGCAGCGTATTTAATTAAAGTTACAGTTTTTGTGGTTTTGAGCATAGCCCCTCCCCTTTCTAGTTGGCCACACCCATTCCCATTGACCCCACCCATTCAGCTGTCTCCTGCAGCTCCCCCTTTATTTGAAGCCACCGGCTGTCACTGCTGGGTATACTTTGGCTCCCAGAAATCAACAAAGTGTAAAGACTTCTCATCTTCTCTTTGTCGATAGCTCATCAGATGAGGAACTGAAAGCACAACTGCAAGTGGTCAAAACTTTTTCAGATGATACCAAGAATATAATTTGGTCTTGATAAATGTGCAAAAGCAACCTTTAAAGCAGGAAAGCTACAGCACCAAGAAAACAGCAGTTTTGGGACAAGAATGTGATATAAAAGAAATTGAGCAACAGGGAGTGTGTATAAATATTTGGAAACTGAAGGATCAACAATACAACAAGAACAAATGTGAATAAAACTTAATAAGGAATATTTCAGAAGACTTAAATTAATCTTGAAAGCAGCGTTGCCATCTAGGAACAAAATTCAGGCTATAAACCAATTTGCTCTTCCTGTCCTAACCTACAGTTTTGGAGTGATTGACTGGCCCCAAATGGTGTTGGATAGATTAGACAGAAAAACAAGAAGGATGCTTCATGCTCATCAAATGATTTATAAAAATCACTGCATACCAAATTATATATTCCCCATTCCAAAGGAGGTATGCGCCTCCTTGAAAGTGATTACATGTATAGAAATGCAATTGTGGGACTGCACACATATCTGCTGAACTCACAAGATCCAAATGTAGTGAAAGTTTTGAAACACGAGGAGAATAAATTTAAGATGACTTCCCTTCTATGTCTGGCAGAAGCATATCTGCATATCGGTGGGAATAGAAATCCAACCAGAAGTAGATAAAAATCAGGCAGCAAATGAATGTGCCAAAAATAAAAGAAAGAATATAAGGTGAAGGATCAGTTGAGAAGGCAAGAAATGTGGAAAATGCATAAATATAAAAAACTCCTGGAAGAACCTCATGTTGATTAGGACTGAATGCAGGAATGGTTAAAGAGGGGCAAATTCAAACCAAAATGTGAAAGGTTAATACTGTTGGCCCAGGATAGTGCCCTAAATACACATTGGTTTACAAAGTCCATTGAACATGTGAGAGAAACAGATAAATGTAGGCTTTGTAAAACAGAATTGGAAACAGTTGCAGACCTTGTTGCTGGTTGTGACATACTAATGGAGGAAGGACTGTATACTGAAAGGCATAATAATCTGGAAAGACTGTTGCACTGGAGATTGTGCAAACAATATGGTACTGAAGTAGCTGAAAAACACTAGAAACATGAGCCACAAAGCATCATAGAAAATTATGAAGTCTACATCACATGGAATCACCCATTACCAACGGTTCACAAGACAGATGTGAGAAAACCAAATATAGTGGTCCATGAAAAAAGACAAAAGTAGCATTGATCATTGAAACTGCTACATCCATTACTATAGTGTCATGTAGACAGAGACACAAAGTCATAAAATATCAGGATTCGCAGGCAGAAATGAGGGCAATGTGGAAGAACGATACCCAGACAGTTCCAATAGTAGTAGGAGCAATGGGTCTTATAAAAAATGAATCTACAGTCATATTCAGATATTTTACCAATACATGTAACTTCATATGAACTGCAGAAAGAGTCATTACTGGGCACATTGTTGGTGCTGTGAAAAGCACTTCTGGCTAACATCAAAGACTGAAACAATACTAATTTCATGAACTTTAATTGTACTTTGGCTTAAGAATGGGGCTCATTCCTGTCACGGTATTAGAAATCCAAAAGATTTGGAGAAATTAAAAGAGATCAACCATGTTTAACTAATTTTTTCAACTGTGGCCGTCCTGGGCATTGGTGAAATGAATGCCCACTTTCTCTACTATAGACAAATTCACCAAATGTCTAAATGTCACAGCAAGTGGAACGATATCCTCCTGTATGGACTACTGTCTGGCAGCCACTGGCATGGCAGCAAACACATTAGGATAGCCATTTAGAGGAACCACAGCTATTTCCCTTGGCACCAATTGACCAAGAAGTTCCTTTTGTCAATGTTACAGTGCAGAATTCATCTGTCCCTTTTCTTATTGATAGATGAGCAACTAGATCTATGATTATTTCAGTAAATGATGAAAATCATTTGCTTTCCAGTAAGATAATTCATGAGGTAGTGGTATTCTGAGTCCCTTTAGACTATCCAGAAAGAAAACCCATTCTTATCCAAACCGGTCTGTTAAAAGAACAACATGCTTTTATTGTAGATAATGCTGCCCCTTTTAATCTTTTTGATAGAAATTTGCTGGGCAAATTAAGATGTCCTGTTTATTGTACTACAAATGGCATTTTATCTGACATTTCAAATGAACCCTTAGGATTGTATTCAACTAACATATACATAGATTAGGATACCCTTTTTACTATTTTAACATCACAACGCTTATCAAATCCTGCTGATTTGGAGGGATGAGAAGCTGTCCCTCAGTAGCTTTGGACTTCCTATGAAAGTGAGGCAGGGCTCAAAAAAAAAGATGCAATAATCTTGAAAGCTTGTGAGTGCCTGGATCTGGTAGTTCAGTGTTTGTTGTTGGCAGAAACATGAATCAAACCTGTCATTTCTGCCTCATTTCAACAAGGTATAATATTTCCAGTTCCAAGTACATTTAACACTTCTATTCCACCAGTCAAGAAACCAGGAAAAAACACTTATAGATTCATGCAAATTTATGACCAGTTAATGCAGTAGTAGTACCAACCTTTCCTGTAGTTCCTAACCCTGCTACAATACTAAGTACTATCCCATCAACTACCGCTACCTTCTCGTGATACATATTTCTTCTGCTTTCTTTTCCATCCCTATATACTCAGATAGCCAGTATCTTTTTGCATTTATATATAGAGGACAGCAGTACACTTTGACAATATTACCACAAAGGAATATTGAATCTCCTACTATTTTCTCTAGGGAAATGAACAAACAATTAGACAAGACTGAAGTTCCATGTGACTCTACACTAATTCATTATGCAGATGATTTACTGTTAGCTTCTAAATCTCCTCAGGACTGCAGACAGGATACAATCTTTCCTTTAACCAAACTAGCAGAATTAGGAGTTAATGTTAGTAAGGACAAACTTCACTAGTAGAAGTCCCAGGTTCAACATTTAGAACATTTTATTTCAAAAGGTTCTAAGCAGATTTTGCTTTCATGCATTGCAGCCCCACTGCCGTTACTGGCTTTTCTGGGACTGACGGGTTAATTGTCGACTATGGATTTCTAACTTTGCAGTAAAACCATTACTAGAGTCACTAAAGAAAGATACCCCTGAACCTTTACTTTGGTAAGACCAAAATGGACAAGTTTTATTCAACTAAAAATAATTACTTTTAAACCCTCCTGCACTTGGATTACCAGACTACTCTATAAGATTTTTTTTATTTTGTTGTGAAAGAAATAAAGTGGCATTAGGATTATTAGCACAATATAGAAATGATGATTTTAGACCTGCCACTTACTGATCCTGTATCAACAGACCTCCCCCACTGCCTTAGTGCAATGGCCACAAAGACATTTGTGGTAGAGATGGTGGCTGCTCTGATTCTTAAGGACGAGACCTATGTGCCAGTTTTACATTCTGTAGGAGCATTGTTACTGAAGACTAAGATGCAATATTTATCTGCAGCACAATTGTCTAAAATGGATTAACTTTACTTCATAACCCTTGTTTGCAGATCATCTGATGTCTACCACTTATTTCCCACAGCAGACTAAGGAGAACCGCATAAATGGGTTGTTGTAGCTTCCTCTGTGCTTCCTCCTAGATAAGACTTAAAAAGAAGGAATCTGAATTCGGTAAAGGAAAATCTTTTGCCAACAGTTCCTGTGTCCGAAGAGAAGACGGAGTATAAGTAGCAGCCTTTTCTGTTTGTAGTCAGGACAGAATTTTGTCAACAGGACAAGTAAATAGAAATGTTTCTGCTCAAATAGATGAACTCATAGCTTTTAATGAAGCCTGTAAACTGGCAAAAAGGAAAGCAGTTGCAGTTTTTACGGACTCACATTATGCTTATCGGGTAGTTAATCACTTTGGGACACTTTGGAGAGAATGAAAATATTTGACTTCAGTAAGGACAGTCTTTAAAAAGCTATTTTTGCTCATGAATATTAAATGTATTATTATTACAAAGGGAGCTTGCTGTGGTAAAGTGTGCCACACATTAATCTAACAATTCCTATCTTTCCCAAGGTAATATCTTTGCAGATATGGTGGAAAGACAAACTGTACTGTCTTATCCTGTTTAGGCTTCAATTTTTCAGCAACTTCATGAAACTAACAATGATATCACTTTACAGGAATTATTTTTCCAGAATTAGACTGAAGATTCTGAATGGGTGAGGTGGATTTGTAATGGCTAGAGCTGTTCTCTGTTCCTTTTGTGCAACCAATTGGTTGGTCTGCTAGTAGCCCCACAAAATGTCTTAACTCATTTGGTTAAAACCTACCACTTACCTTTTTCATTTTGATAAAAATTCCCCAATAAAACAGATTTCCAATGATTGGTATGCTTCTCAACTTTTAGAAGTCACTCAACATTTTTTAGATGTTTGTGTACTTTGCTTAGGACATAATGGGTCAAATACTGTGCCGGCACCCACACAAACTTTGAAAAAGCCATGGGAGCCATTTTGTATGATTCAGTTGGACTTTATTGAGCTCCCAGAAGTACAAAAGTTTAAGTACAATCCTGGTAGTGTTGATGCTTTTATTCTGTATAGGTGAATCATATATATATATATATATATATATATATATATATACACACACACACACACACACACACACACACACACACACACATATATATGATGGCTTATTTCTGGAGCAGGAATTGTACCTGCTTATGGGGCAGCAAAGTCTGTCTGGGAATTGCACAAATTATCTATGCTTTTAGAAATATTAATCATGCTAATTTTGAATCACTCAGTTTGATCACTGTTCAAAGGACTGCCGTGCACTGTGTGACACTGCAAAACAGAATGGTACTTGACTTCACCCTTGTTTCTAAGGGGGATACGTGCACAGTCATCATAATGGAGCATTGCTTGTTTATTCCTGATAACACTGGTGACATTTGTAGCCATCTGGAAATTATTCAGAAAGTTGCTGAGCTGTCTCATTCTAAAGAAACTGTCAGTTCTTAGTGGGCATGGTTAACCGACTGGCTTTGGTTGGGGAGGAGGTATTATGGAATTCTTTATTTTAATCCCTATTATAATCTTATAATTATGGCTTATTTTATATATGAGTAAAGCATTGATTTTAAAACTTATAGACTCTAGAAAAAGCATAATTTTGCAAAGCATGCAACTAAATCCAAATACATTACTGACACTGAATACAACAGTTAGAAGTTATAATGAGGAAGATGATGAAAATATAAGTATTACAAGATTTTGGTAAGTTTATGACAATTTGCTTGAGGGGGATTGTATGGCTGAAAATTATTTAAACTGACTTTTTATTCCATCAAAACACAGACATGTTTTTATTGCCAATATTAATAAAATGAATGTGTAAGCATCATGCATGCCAAGGACAGAAGGAAACTACATGTGAAGAATGTCTAATAGCTAGTAAAAGGGTGTCATCCCATTTGAAAACCTGCGGCGATTGTCCATTTATAAAAAATACATGACTTGAGTGATGTTTCGTAGCATGAGATGGGGGAATGTGAAGGGAGAAATTAAAACAACAAAAAATGTTAGCATTTGTATTTTAATACATTTTCATTTCAAAATGGATTCTTGATTGTGTTGGTCTGCTTTTGATGATTTATTTACTGCCAACATGAAAGTGTCAATATGACAAGGCTCTTTTATGGAATTCAGAACTTGTTCTTGTTATGGAAAGGTACAGATAGAGAGTCAGGAGATCTTAGCTAGCAAACATAATACTATATTTTTGTTGATACAGTAATGTTGCATTTCATCAAAAATGGTATAAATGATTCAAAGTACTACTGTTCAAGGAGACAGGACTTTGATTTCCTTGTCTCCCACTTGCATGTGTTCTCTGCAATAAATAAAATTATTATTCTCTGCTGAATTGCGCTGTGTGAAAGTTATGTTATACCTTAACAACAGGCAAGTTGAGACTGAAATGGATTCTCTTGTGTCAGTGCTCTATTTTGGTTAATATATTTAAATGAAATAAAATAGACTGAGCAAAATATCATCAGTGAGGAAATACATTCAGTGTGTTTTTTCTTTACTGGAAGAAGTAAGTTGTGCCCAGGGCTTAGTTCTTTATCTAACTAGAAAACTAATTCTTGAGAAGATGCATGAATCATACACAGGAATACTAAACCGCAAAGAGAGATCAAACTATATAATATATTAGCTTTTAATGATGACTACAAAGCTGTGCCATCAATATTGCATAGCGTAACAATAATGCTGCATAAGAAATGCTAGCATACGCAGTACAAGATTATCAGTAGAATCAAAGAGGCATGCATCTCATACGGGGAGGTTATGATTTCATGTTCCCTGAAATAATCAAACTGACAGACATGACAACAAGTGTGATTAAAGTCTATATTTTTGACATGGTGGATATTTGATGATGTGATATTGGCAATAATCAACAATACTCAAATCAGGAGATCAGAAGATTCATGTATGAGTGGGGAATTCAGACATATAACATCCAGCCCACAATATCCACAGTCTAGAACTAACCAAGCAATGAATAAATCTCATGAGAAAGAACTGTAGCAAAAACTAATGTTACCGCTAATACAAGAGATTTTAAGGAATCACACCATGGGAAATCCAGCTTTGATAAGTTTTTCTTGTAGTTTTTACTGACTGGTTTGTCTGTGTGACCTTGTTACTCATTGTTTCAATTTTGTATTATAGGAATACTCCATTGCAGGGATTCTGTATCTTACCAATTTGTCTGATAATAGGCAAAATGTTGAAAAGTTGATTGCAAACCTCATCTACATTGTTGATGCCTGAAAATCAACACAAAGTAAAGGGCATGCTGTAGTAAAACCAGCACAGATAAAAAATATAACTATGAATGAAATTACGGAAGACTACCAGATTTATAGGCTGAAGATAAATAAGAATAGGTAAGCCATGAGAAAGGCCGTGGCATGACAAATCAGTTGGCAAAGAAGTCAAACTGAGTTCCTGCATAGTTTGTGGAGAAGACAGTGATCTGCTTAGAAGAAGTCAAAGACTACTGTACAGGACAACCACATCAGAAATGAAACTTCCATGAAGAAGATAAATTAGGGAACTTTCTAATGAAAACAAAAATGGTGCTTTTAAAGTGAAGAGATGCCACTCAGATCTACTAGTAAATAGTTGCCCTAATTTCAGACAGCAGGATATACAACTTTGTAATGAAGCCAAAAAAAACATTTGGCATGCAAGAGTCATGTACTGCTGGAAAGAGTAAAAACAAACATTATTTCAAATCCCAAAAGATGCTAGAATGAGGACAACAAAGCTACTGGCTACAAAACTGACAATGGTGTTGAAACACAAATTTCATCACAGTCCCTCATACAATTCACAATTTCTTCAAATCTCTACCCCTTTAGTCTGAGCAAATTCTCTTTTCTGCATCTTGATACTTATATTCAATCCCATAAAATGGATGGGAAGTTTGAGAAGTAAGGACAGAGCAGAATTTTGGTTGCTGACCCTTAAGAAGACTAGCGTTATTGCCTCACAGTACAACGTTGTCCTGTTCGATTCTCAGCTAGAGCGTCTTCTGTGTGGTGACATGCGTACCTTCGTTGAAGGTTGTGCGTCAGAGCTGGCAACTTGGCACGTAAAAATCTATTGCCAATCATTAGTGTACCGGAGTTCCGCTGTGGCGACCCCTAACCGAGAAAAAGCCGAAAGACACAACAACCCTTAAGAAGACTAACAGCCATTTAGAATATTATATTCATAAATTAGTACAATGTATTCTAGGAATTAAGGTAACACAGGAATGGAGGAAGGAGATTTTGCTATTAGGGTTGACTGCAAGTAAAGGTATAGAAAATAGAGAAAAGGCAGTATAGCTAACATGCCAAGCTGTCAATTTTGTTCAGTTTTTCTAACAGGAATAATTAACTTTATAGTTGAAAAAAATATCTTATTCAGTACTTTTATTCAAAAATAAACATGTTTTTGTTGAAATCAAGAAGAAAAATCACTCTTTTGGGATTCTACATAGCTTTTTTCCTGTCTGAAGTTATTAAGCACATCTCAGTCATGAGTCATTCTAAAGCTTCTCCTCAGGAAAGTGCGCTGAAGAAGGAAGCTCCGTCTCTTATTACTTGTATCCAAGATCTTTCACTTAAAATGGACAAGATAGAGAATTAAATGGATATTATAAAACAAAAACAATAAACTTGACTTAATGGAATTATAAGGAAAAGTTCATATCAAATTTCATCTCTAGAAGACTCAGCCAACGACATAATGGAAGGCTGTCTGAAAAGGAAAATCAAGTGAAGTTTCTCCTGAAGCAAAATAATTTTCCCCTAGAGAAAGTGGAAGATTTAGAAAGTAGGTCCAGGAGAAATAATATAAGAATATATCGAGTACCAGAGAAAGAAGAAGGTCACAATATGATATTTCCTGAATGCCTGGTTACCTAAAACCTTAAATCTACCAGAATCACTTTCTTTCAGAATTTTTCTTCTGCTCCTTCTTCCTCTCTCCTTGCACTTTACTTTAAAAAATGCACTTTATTTTGCTTTTGCATCTTCTTAAAAGTACTCAATTGTATTTATTCAGCTCCATTTATTACTGCCTGTAGTAGCCTAATTAAATTGTAACTGTTATTCTAACCCTTTTGGTTTAAGCACTTGGGCTCCAGACCAGTTATTTTTCATTGAGAAGGTTTGTGGCCTGCACTCTTGTGGGAGCAGAGGCTAGATTCTGCCCTTCTGAGCTGGGAATTTCTGGTTAAAGGCTTATTGTGCCTGCTTATTTGAACTGTTTCTTTCTGAAATTGGTACGTCTTGTTTGCTGTAGCATAGACTAAATTCAGACCTGCTGAATCTAGCTTTGGTTGTATAACCTGAGCACTAATCCAGACCATCTTTTTTTGGAGAAGGTTCACCTGAACCCTAGTGGCAGGAGTTTGCAGTTAGAAGTTGTCTGATCGAAGACTGCTGGAACGGGGCTCAGTTTTTAGCTTTTTATTGGTTAATTGGTTAATTTGTTTAAATCAGTTTGCTCATTTGCTACTGTTATATTAAAAAAAATACACTTTATGCATCGCCATTTAGCTAGGGTTAAACTATTTTCGACGCCATAAAGTCTGCTCTTCAAATTTTCCCTTAGAACTAGCCATTCTTTTTAGTTTTAGCACTCAAATCTGTTTCTTTGAGCTCAGCACTTGTTCAGAACGTGTTGTAAGCACTAAATAAGCTACAAATAATACAGCACTCAACTTTCCTCACTTGTCTAGAGGAAAAAAGTTTTTAGTACTTAATAAATAAGCACCTATCCAGGCATGTCTAAGGGTCAGCTCCCGGTGTTTTCTCCTGTCTACCTGATGAATTTGGGCATCTTAGGGCAATGCAGCAATTACCTCATGTACCCAGACAAACCTCTCCTCCCACCACCCAACACTACAACCTGTGAGAGATGCACTTATATAGACAAACCGGAAGCAAAGTTCTCTTCACTCAAGACTGGACTAGACAGTCAAGAGGAGAAGGTAACCCTTGCACCACACCACACTCATCACATAGTCCCTCAAAACCTACACCACCAAAACAGACACATAGAAACACAAAACACACACCTACATTCACAGAGGCTGTCAATAAAAATCTGCTCAAGCAACAGTGACCTCCAAAGCAGAAATGCAAGCAACCTCCACCCCCCAACACAACCCAAATGACACATAGCTCACAAACTCAGTGTGCTACTCAACCACAGCCCATAAGGCATAGCAACGTTGCCAACACTCTAGTCATAGGTGACTCTCTAGTCAGGCGCACAATATTCCACTCACCTGACTAAACAAGGAGAAAGTTACTGTCAGCTGCCTGTCGGGTGCCAGGATACACCACATAATGCATGCACTCAGGTCACAATACAACAAGTACAAATATGACTCTGCCATTGTCCATGTTGGTGTGAATGACCTGAGATGTACCTCCCTGGACTACATGAAAAGAGACATGGAGGAGCTCTCCGATCTTATAGCCCAGGCAGGTATAACCTTAGCCCTGAGTAGTATCCTGCTATCACCCAGAATTATACCACAATACAAGGACAAAATGATTGACTTCAACAATTGGCTAAGCTTCTGGTATAATTCTAAGGGGAGCCAGTATCTGTCTGCCTGGGATGACATGATCGACAGACCACTATGCTTTGCCAGAGATGGCCTGCACTTGTCGCCCTTGGGATTCTGGATACTGGCTAAGGCTCTTGCCACCCCTACAGTGCCTTTTTTAGGCAAGGTTCAAATGACAAATTCACCACTGTAACAGGTACAAGCAAGCAAAAATATGAGGGTAATGCTACTCAATGCTAGAAGTCTAAACCTCAAAATGCATTCACTTGAGGCACTTCTTAAAATGGAGAACATCGACATCTGTGCGGTGACAGAGACCAGGTTCAAGGCTCCAGAAAGCACCCCTGCATTACCAGGCTATAATTCATACCACACCATTAGGCTACCTAACGTGGACCAAAACACTAAAGGTGGAGACTTATCCACACCTCCAGACTAGTTGCTCAGCATAATGCATCTGAGATTATCCAAGTGCAACTAACTCTGGGCAAGACTGCAATCCAAAGTGTAACTTGCTACAGATCCCTCACCATGCCCCAGGATTCACACTCCTCATTTCTTGATACATTCAGAAATATTAGAGTGCAACCTAGCACCCTAATAATGAGTGATTTCAACTACCCCACCATTAACAGGGAAAACTACTCTTGTACCCACTCTTTTGCTCAACATTTTCTGGAATTCATAAATTCCAACACCTTGGATCAACTTATCCACACCCCCACCAGAGGCAGCAATATCCTAGACCTGGTCATTACCAAGATGGGTGACCAGTGTCCCACACCAGAGGTCAATTCCTCGGTCAGATCCGACCACAAGCTAATCACCCTAGACATCCACATGCCGCCCCCCACTCCACATTAGGGAAACCACCATAAAAAATTTTTCCAAAGCCAACTTCACGATTCTTAAGACAGAAGTAGCAAAATTCATGACACCCATGCAGATGGACAATAGAGGTACAACTGCTGAATCCTACACCAATTCACTTTATAAGCACTTATACAAGTGCATGGATTGTGCTATCCCTAACAGAACCAAGATGCTATACTCCAAAAACAGAAAGCCAATCTGGTGGTCCCCTGCCATAAATAAACTCTACAACAGAAGAAAGAAACAGTTGCAAAAAAGTGTAAAATCCCATGATTGGAGGAACTCCCTGGTCAGCCTCAGTAAGAAGCTGAGATCCCTCATAAAATCCTCCAAAGCTAGTTACGAAAACAAAATTGTCACTGATTCTAAAGATAATCACAAAGCATTCTATAGTTATGTCAAGAATCTCAATGGCAGCACTCAGATCTGCTCTGAGTTACAGCACAATGGCACTAAATATACAGAACCAACTGATATTAACAACATTCTGGCAGATAGGTTCAGTGCTAACTTTACCCTCCTCTCACCCCCTAAAGGGCCCATCTCTATACTGGAAGAATGCAAAGTTTCTGTAATTATGGGTGCACAGGTAAAAAACACACTCTCCAAAGCCAAGAATAGAGCATCCATGGGACCTGACAACATCCCAGGCTGTGTTCTACATGAACTACAGAATGAACTGGCACCCCACCTAAGTACCATGTTCAATCATAGCCTCACCTCAGGCTTTGTGCCCACTGAAAGACACACAGTGATGGTTATCCCACTCCACAAAGGAGGAGTCACCATGGACCTCGGGAACAACCGCCCCATTAGCCTAATGAGCCTGGTCTGCAAGGCCATGGAATGTATCATCATGAAACTTATAAACAGATATTGGTAATCTCCAAACTCTGGACCCCATCCAGTTCGGGTTTGTAAAAGGCAGATCACATCTCCTAAACCTGATAGACTTCTTTGAAGCAGTCACCAAAGCCATAGATGAGGGTGAGGTGGTTCACACAGCCTATCTAGATCTCGTCAAGGCTTTTGACACCATCCCCCACTCTGGAATTATAGATAAACTCATTAAACTAGGTATAAATCCCTATGTCACAAGATGAGTTGCCAACTGGCTCACTGACAGAACCCACACTGTGAATGTAATAGACTCCAAGTCCGACTTCAGACCAGTGACAAGTGGAGTACCACAGGGTTCAGTCCTGGGTCCTCTCCTGTTTGGTATCTACTTTTCTGAAGTACAGGGTAGCACAGAAGGTCTTTGACTAATGAAGTTTGCAGATGACTGCAAACTAGGAGCCATAATTGAAACTCCTAACAATGTGGATATCCTACAAAAGAGCCTCACTGAGACAGATGCGTGGTGTCAAAGCCATGGCCTCAAGCTCAATGCCAAAAAGTGCATTGTCATCCCGTTTGGTAAAAACTCTGTACCCATGAGCTACCACATAGGTGGTAGTCTACTTAACACTGAAAGTGTGATAAGAGACCTTGGGACACAGGTGGACAGTAGTCTCCCCTTTGATAATCACTTTGCCACAGTAGTCAGGAAATCCTTCTACATGGCACATCTCATCACAAAAGGTTTCACATCCAGGAAAAAAGAGATCATTGTTCCCCTCTACTCATCACTTATTAGACCCATTATAGAGTACAACACCCCTTTTGGTATGTACCTGAATAGACATCTACAACAACTGGAAAGGTCACAGAAATACCTCACAATGAGGATTACCGGCCTCAAAGAGATGCCCTACGTAGACTGTCTCATCAAACTTCAGCTTTACTCTGTCTCATATCGCCTACTCAGAGGTGATCTCTGCCTAACATACAAAGCTATGTCAAACACAGATCTGTTGGACATGCTCCATTTAAATAAATCCCAATCCCTCCGAGCTACACACTCTAGGGACCTAAACCTTGTCACCACAATAAACAGAACATGCTGGAGGGATAGATTCCTGTCCCAAAGACTTCCCATACTCTGGAACAAACTACCTATCTATATCAAACAAAGCTCCTCATTAGCACTCTTCAAGAAAAATCTTGATTATTGGATGGGAAATAGGAAATTCACCCTGGGGATCACCTCTCTGGCTCTGCTTGACAGGGGCACAGGAAAATAATTTTCTTGGGTGGCAAAAGCCAGGGTACCTTTTTGGCTTGGCTTAGATAGGCCCTAGTGCCAATAGCCTAGTATCTACCTATGAACCTATGAACATATGAGAGAGTTCATAGATATCTCTCAAATAATTTTTCAATGAACAATTTATCTGCACTGAGATCAATAATTATCAAATTTCTTTCGACACAGGACAAGGACTTGGTATTAAAAACAGCCTGGTCTAACTCCCCAATAACTATAAACTGAAAAAGTATTAGATTTGACAATGATTACACTGCTTCAGTGATTTCTAAGAGAAAATCCTGTATTCCTCTAATTAAAAATCTCAAGAAGTGAAACATTAAAGCACAACTCATTTTTCCTGCAAAAATCAAGATTTTCTCTCAGAAGGTCCGAAAGTATTCAATACAGTTGACAAATCCCTGGACTTTGCTCAGAAAAATAAACTTTTAGACAAATGAGAAGAAATGGATTGGTCTCTAACAAATCTAAAAAGAAAAAGCAGTCAAGAATGGATGGACAACTAAAGGAAATAATAGTAAAACACTTAAAAAGAAAGTGGTGGTTGTTTTTCATCTGTTTTCTTTCCTATGTTCATGTTGCACTGTGGTATTAAAACAGTACTTTAATAACAACTGAAGGATACCATATCTCTAAGGCAATACCTTTTGTTTTATTTTTAATACATTTGATATTGATATTAATAGGTATATTATAATATAAATAGTACCAAGTCCAAAAAGTCAAAACTGTTGCACGGAGAAGCAGGACTCTTGAAAAGCAATGCCCATGTATACTCAAAAAGGCTGCCTGTAATGGCACACCCTCAACTGTTCTTTAAATTCAAAAGTCAGTTACAAAAAGTCACAACTTGCTATTCAGCACTGTCAGGAACTTCCAATTGCATCAGTTAACTTCACCGAACAATAACTTGTAGACATTCAAATGCACTAATCCAAGCGTTCAGCGAAGTTTAAAGGAAAAGAAAGTTTATTTAACATCCGGCTAGCGCTTTCAACAAGGTCTTCTTCAGGCCGTTGTTCAATTTTTCAAAAACGTTCACATACATTTATAGAGGATGTGACATAAACAATCTGATGTCATATCCTGTGCAATTTAAAAACAGTTAAAAATGAAAACATCCACCTAACCATTTAAACACTGTAACATTTAAACACATAGCACTCTTGGTAGGAATAGCAAATATAGCTACTGTTTATAAAAGCATCAAAACTTTTTTGCATCCCTAAAACTATTAGAAATAAAATATGTTAGAACTTTAAAATTATAAAACATTCTACTAACCATTTAAAGGCTATTGAGTTAAAATACCTGGAATCTTTGTTAAGGCCTATAGTTAACAAGTATGAGCATATATTAAGGGATACGAAACAGTTTTTAATTAAACTATATGAGGAAATGGTGGAAACCCAAAATAAGCATGACATACATGATAGATTGTTAGTAACATTTGATGTCCAGTCACTCTTTACAGTGATACCAAATCATGATGGACTCAGGAGGCTTAATAGACGGTTAGTGAAGGAAGGTACTTACTCTGAAGGTAGAATTGAGGTGATTTGTAACCTAATGGAAATAGTATTAATGAATAACATCTTCATTTTTAATGGTCAAATTTATATACAAAAGGATGGCGTAGCTATGGGCACTTCTTGTGCCAATAGCTACGCCAACTTAGTTATGGCCGATTGGGAGGATGAATCACTTTTTCAGTTTGATAAATTTAGGAAATATGCCCTCTGTTACACCAGATTTGTTGATGACCTCTTTTTGATTTGGGGTGGTACAGAGGAGGAATTAAATATTTTGGAAATTAAAATGAACACGGCTACGAAATTTCTAAAATTCTCTATGACTAAATCGAGAGAAGTTATACCCTACCTAGATGTGTACATAGAAAAGCTTCCTGATGGTTCCCTGAATACAGGGTTGTACAGGAAATAATGCTGATGCAATTGGAAGTTCCTGACAGTGCTGAATAGCAAGTTGTGACTTTTTGTAACTGACTTTTGAATTTAAAGAACAGTTGATGGTGTGCCATTACAGGCAGCCTTTTTGAGTATACATGGACATTGCTTTTCAAGAGTCCTGCTTCTCCGTGCAACAGTTTTGACTTTTTGGACTTGGTATTATTTATTTTCTTGTGTGCACGGAGCTTGTTGTGAGTGCTATCTTGTCTTTACATAATATAAATAGTAATTCATCATTTTATGTCCATAGATTAATGGTATTTTACTAGGATATTTTAGTAATTACATGTACAATGCTGTTATTTAAGCTGCTTTTCACTCTTGCTTTTTAATCTTAAAGATAAATATTACATTATACTATTAATAAACCATTTTGTTTGGTTAGTGTGTAATGTTAACACTGATAAATAGCTTTTTCTTATGATTTAAAAGCTGAAGTCTGGGTATGTCCATTGTATATTCCAAGACTATACATCTTATGCATTTACAGTAATGTCATTCATGTATCCACACTGGGTATTCTTCTGTGATTGGTCTTTGACAGTGAGAATGGGGTTATGTAATGAAATACTGTTAATTTTTTTACTTAGTTTATTGATTTTTTAGTGTCTTACAAAAGTCTGCCTTTAAATATGTTTAAATACAGTTGCTTTTTAAAATAGTTCAGCTCACATATGCCAGTCATGAGATCTGTACACCTTTTAGCATTGGACAAGCTTAACAAAATACTTTTTCTGCATGAATGTTTGTTTTTTATTTCTCATCCCTTGTTTCCTTACTTCAGAGAAAGTTGCAAGCAGTTTTTCTGTTCTGAAACGTCCATTGAGAGACTGTATGTATACAGAACCAAACAGGAAGGTCAGTGTTGAACTTTGAACCCTCAAGAAATGTGCTGAATGGAATATTGAGATGGAGACATGGTAAAAAGAAGTCGACAAGGACAGTAAATCACAGTCTATACAAATACCCTCGTAATAGCACATGAATGGAATATAGTAAGAGACGTAGCTGCTTGCAGTTTTTTTTTCTTTTTTTATAATGTATGATGGAAACAGTTTGAACGGGTAATAATAGTTAGGCAACTGTTTAACTTGTTATGTGAATTAAATACATTTATGTGATGACCTTAAACAAATTAATTGTATACATGTATTTAGACTGTTCTTTGGGAAATAATCATTCTATACTGATAGCAAAAATGTTAAATATTCCATGCTGTAGTATATGTTGGCAACAGTTAAACAGCCAACAGCTATGTGACAATGCTTCAACTTTTTGTATGAAATAGTCTCATTTTTATGATGACCTTAGTAAAAAAATCAGTTTTATACATGTATTTAGTTAAATCTGGAGAATATTTTTTTGAAGTGCAGCTAAAGAGCTGTTTTATTGTTAATAGCAGTGAGTTAAGGTTCAGAAATAGGAGGTTATGCCATGTTCTGTTGATGATTGCTGTATTGATAATGATAAATATAACTAATAGGGTGCTCTCCAAAATGCCAGGAGTGTTTTTTTGTATATTGTGGTGCCCACTTAGTGTAATCTATCCATTGTCTCTCAGTGTCTCATATAGTATATACAGTAAGTATTAAGTATTACTAAGTATTATATTATATATACAGTTAGATGGCAAGGAGGTAATTTAATCTGATTTGGCACCATTCTGCAGGTAGTGGAGACTCTTTTGCTTGAGGATTACCATTAACCCCTACTTCCACATGTGGTTTATGTGCAAATGTTATGATACTTCCTAGCCTACAGACATTGATAACTGGAATATAGGTAGGAATAGTTGAGAGGTCTGTGCACAATTAGACATGCCTCTTACTTTAGGTAATCTGCCTGCACGTCCCCTCGCTTTGTATATCCAGGCTTAGATGCTGTATACAAATGTCTCAGTTCTTACTGTAGGTACTATACAGACTGCTAGAGGGATTTTAAAAATCATGGCTATGATAGAATTATTTTTGTAAATGTCAATCTTGCCTTTTACTTGTTAGACCTTACTGACTCTCAAATAATACCTTATCCTTGAATGCCATCCCTTTTTTGAAGCAATGTATGATAAAAACAATACAATTTTATAAACTGTATAAACTGAAGTCACCTCTGTTTTATTAACTGCTTAGAATATTTTAACATTAAAGAATACTTTTAGATAGCATGAGTTGAAATGCATATGGCAATCTTAAAAATGAATGTCACCAAGTATTTTCTATGTCCACTGTTTAAGTTTTGGGTATTACTTATAAATATTCTAAAATCACCCCGAGACAAGTTCATATAATTGGACCATAGCCATAATTGTAAGAAGTCTGTATATAGCAATTTGATATAGTGAAGCTAAGGGTTATGTGAGTTTATCTCAGGCGTGTATTGGTATGGCCTTGAGTGTAAACCCTATTTATAGTGTATTTAGCTAAAATGTTTTAAATGTTTTGTCCTTTTTCTAATATACTATATAAGTCATTGCTTTTCATTATCTGTGTCTCTTTGGGAAGTGTTTTCATCTTTAGTCACTTTTTGACATACTATGCACATCGCTTCATGTGACAGTGTATATGCAATACACAGCTACTCTGTTGCTTGAGTTATAGAGTTGCAAATGGACCTTTCTCTTCTTAAAATAGATACACACAGGAAAGCACATAGTCCAAAATGTTCAACTACTTTCATGTTTAGGTTGATGCCCTCATTCTAGAAGATATTTACTTTGTGAAAGTGTTTCCAAATAGAAGCTCTGATGTTTTGTTAGAGATGGAAACAAAGCTAATAATTCATGGTAATATAACTAGATGTTTTCTATATTCATTTAAGTCTCAGGAAGTCTTACTGATGTTTGTGTAATGATGATTTAGTAAATAAGCTTGTTTTTGCACTCATTTTTCTTATAAAACAATAGGTTTGAGGTGATGATATATTGTAATGGAATATTAAGCTTTGTATTGACTATATTGATGCTTATTTGCAATATTCTTATATAAAGTAATATCCCTGATAAATTATTGATTAATGGAATGTTTGAAAATTATTATTCATTGCAATGATTGCAATGCTGTGTGTGTTCCTCTTATACCTCATATACAATTGTCTGTCATTATATAGTTTATGTCCTTAACAATTATTGATTTATATCTTATAGTCTATTTTTGAGATATAACCTGCAGTATAAATCATCTAAACAATCAACTAAGAGTATTTGTATACAAGAGGAGGAAAATAATTTAGGTTTGAGGAAAATAAAGTTGAAATGGACCTATAATTGATTTTAGAAATACTGTCAAAGTGATTGTCAGCTTATTTTCATTGTAATGCAATAGAGTTACTGATTTTTGTAATATGCACTTAGTTTGTTACTTGAGTTAGCAAAAATTATTGATATATTTTATTTTTAACCATCTGTATTTAAATATTCATAATGACTCTTTACACAATATTTTGTTTAGTTTATAGAAATACTGATCTATAGTATAGTTATAGTAACTTCATTCAGCAAACTTGACTGGGGAGAACTGACCTGATAACCATTCAAATCGCTAAATATAGATTGGAAAATATTAAATTATAGTTTATTTACAGCTGGTTGATTCCTTTATATTTAAAACATGTGCTGATATGGGAATTCAAAAGAAGAAATTTATATTTTAGATAGCTCGAAGCAAGAGTTTGTGATATTTATACTGTGAAATGATAAACTACACTTTTACATCCAACGGTTAGCTTTAATTCTAAAATTTCTGATTTTATTGGGGAACTTATTTTCTTTAATTTTATTATTAGAAATTTGTTTATTGTATAATTATTACCATTTGATTTTAAATACCATACTGAAATTGCAGTTTGATATTGAGAAATAGTATAACTGGAGAAAGCTTGTGTTCTTATGCATTTTGATAAATAATCATTTCTTAGAGGTAGTAGCAGCAGAAAGGTTTGTGTGATATTATGGTGATGGTGAAGGGTGATTTATATGATTATTTCATTAAACCAGGAATACTTTATTCCATGCTAGGTGGTGTAAATAGTTTTATAATAAGTTTATTATTAGCTAAACTTATATTTTTGTCCACAGTAAAGTATGTTATATTTAATTTAATTTTTGTTTTAAAAAAACATTATTTATCCTTTCTACGGTTGTTTTATTATAAACATGTCAAATTATAAGTGTATTTCATTGAATGTTAATGGTCTTAATAATCTCATGAAGACAGGAAGTTTAATTAAATATCTTAAATTAAATAAAGTCAATGCAGTTTTGTTTGCAAGAAACACATATGTTAAAAAAAAGACTTAGATAAGTTGATATTCAAAGAGTATTCAATTCTTGTGGACTGACTTTATAGTTCTAAAAGGAGAGGCACTATTATTGTTTGGAAGAAATCTTTGATTATATCTACAGTAGTTGACTTGTATTCAGTAAAATGTTATGCTAGATCTGGTAGTACTTTAAATCAATAAGAAATTGTACACATTTTTAAATATTTATTGGATTCCTGGAATTGGTTCTAAAGTGGAAAAATATTTGGACATTATTACTTTACATGAGAAAGGAGACATTTTATTGGGTGGTGACTTTAATTGCATTCTATCAGAAAAAATATGCTTCTAAGGGGAAAAAAGTCAAGAATATCAGCCATTGCTAAACAATTAGATCACTTCATTAATGCAATGAATCTAAGAGATATTCATGAATTAAAATTGGAAAGTTCTCTTAACTATACTCCTTATGTTTTCAGATTTGACACTCAAAAATAAAATCTTATATTCTAAAATTGATGAAGTATCAATAATTTCATGTCCTTTGTCTGACGATAATGCCATTACATTTAATTTAATGTAACATCTAATGATTTTGTTTTTTTGGCAAAGAATACCGGCTTATATAACACAATTAAAGGATTTAAAGAGTAGTTTTTAAGTTAATTAAATTTTTTATAGATTTTAAGAACAAGGGTGAAGTTACATATGTTATTTTGCAGGATACATTAAAACCCTATATATATGGTAGGATTAAGAGTTGGTATCTTAAAAAAAAGGAGTGGGACAATGAATTAATTGTTTTGCAATCAAAAATTGATAAACTAAAGTTAAACCTAAAACCCAATGATACGAATACAAATTTTGAATTAAAGACACTGAATCAGAAATACATAGAGGTTTTAAATCATAAAGTCTCACTAAATATGGGAAAACTTAAATTACATTCATATTCTGTTAATTCCAAAAATTTACATAGATTAGCCATTAGATCAAAAACATTGAATAATATAATTCTCATTAAAGAGAATTATATAAAGTAAATAATAAAACTAAAAATATATACATTTTAAAATATATATTAGAGGCCTTTAGGAAACATTATGAAGCAATTAATAATAAGTTAACTTTAGATAACATTGACCTAACTGATAGTTTTTTTAAAGGAGAACATAAAATAACAAAAGAACAAAATGCTAGGTTAGATAAATTAATTTCTTTGAGGGAACTTAAAGAACCAATGAAAATTTTAAAAAACAAAGTTCCTTGCATACATGGCATAACTCCAGAGATATATAGTTTAATGCCAGATAAGGTTCTTAAGATTGTATTAAATGTGTTTGATGAGATTAGGAATTCATTCAATATCCCTCCTTCTTGGAAATTCTCATTGATATCTCCTATCCTTGTATCTGTAAATATTTTTTGTTCATTTCTTATGTGATCCTATTCACACAGGCTGTGGCTGCAAATGCACCATTGAAATCATTGCACTAATGCCATAAACAAATATAAATAAATAATACAAAATAAATAAATAGTAAACAAATAGAATTTGTGGGAACAATACATGCATAGCAGTGTTCAAGAGAACTGAAATTTAATGGAAGATATGAATTGGTCAGTTTACGGAATATTGGAGTGAATTAAAATTGTTAAAATATATATGACATGAAAATAAAGAAAATGTTATTATGGTTTCTTTTCTTTTTATTACTGTATATGTACCCATATCACTTTTAAAAATGTGTTTAATAAAGATGTTAAAAAATAGAACATTCTTAAAAAAATCTACAAACTATGCAGCTCTGCACAACTATGGATAACAGGGAGTGATGGATAGTCCTTCCTTGAGGCAAGTCAAAATCTCAAAACACTGACTGGCTCATTATTTATTTATTTATTGACATTTGATTACTGGGAAAGTCTGACTGGTTGTGTACCCATTGGTGGTCTGGAGATAATAGCTCCAAAATATTAAAAAAATATTTTAAGAACTATGTCCACGATTCATTAAACTCCATGTACGCTCCACAAAGAGCCTACATGGAATGTATCCACAAATGCAATGGTGGTTAGTGTGTGTCAGTGCACAATGCATATTAATGAGGTGTGGCACACCTAAGCTAGGTTTCACAGCTTGCAACAGTATTGCTGACCATGAAACCATGTAGGGAACATGGATATGACTTCTGTGTGAAAGGGAGCACATTACAGTCCGCAGATTTGAGCAGAATGCCACAATGATCACCAGGGCTGCCTCTTAGAGCTAGAGATAGGGACAAAAGCAATAAATAATGTGGGGACAATTAAAGATGACAAGTAGGGACCATACCTCTCGGCATAAGAAATCTGGACAAAACATGACATAATGTGGGGACCAAGGCACAAATATAGGGACACATTTTAAATGTTGCTCCTATAAATGTAGAAAGTTGCTAGAATAACAGAATCTGTGTTAGCGTGCATTGTCTGAAGGACATGAAGTCTGAAACTCAAAGGCATATCATTATTTAGTCACTTTAATCCTCAGATCATACTAATGATTTGTCAGAAAACTACAAAGTGTGTGAGGAACAGGCCAAAAATAAGAGGCAAAAAGGTGGACATTCTGCAAAAATCTGGATAGTTGAAAGGTATGCTAGGGACACACATTAAATATTGCTCTTAGAAACTTAGAACGTTGATAGAATGACATGTTTTGCATTCCCATGAATTATCAGAAGGGTATGAAGTATGAGACTCAAATGTCTGTCACTATTTTCTGACTTCAACCCTCAATACTTTAACAATGATTTGCAAGAAAAAAACAACAGTATGAGAAATAGAACAAAATATGATGCAAAATCTGGACATTCTGAAAAAAATCTGTATAGTTGAAAGGTATGGCTGTACAAATAGCTGTCATTCTGTTAGTACAACATATCTGCACAGAGGCCAACTTAATGAGAGGACAAATAACTAGTAATATATACATATTTGACACAGATGCCACATGAGAATGTGTTCATATTTAAAACTCTCAACCTCTTAGACTGCGAAATTTGGGCAAAGCCATAAAAAATGGGGGGACAAGGGGACAAAAATAGGGATAGATTGTCAATATTCCTTGTCAAAACTTATGAAGTTGATAGAGTATATAGGCTGTACATTAGCATGGACTTTGTGAACAGCATGAAGTTTGACACTCAAATGTCAGTCAACAGTTACTGACTGCATTCTGCAATGGCATGCCATTGATTTGCCAAGAAAACATGTTATGAGGAAAATATCACAAATGTGAGACAAAAACTGGATATCATGCACAGATCAGGACAGATGAGAGGTATGCAGCAAATGTCTGTAATACCGAGTCACAGCAGTCCAGAGATCATCACAGTGATATGGTAGAAAGCCACAGATTCGATAAGAAATACATCTGGACATCCTGGGAATATCAGGACAGTTGAAAGATATGAATGTGTGAAGTATATGGTCCAAACAAAGAAGAGGACTGTACCTAGAGTGCAGAGTAGTGTGATATCCCATTCCTGCCATTCTGTATTGAAGCTGTGTTAATGATCTGTAGCAGGACATGGGACTGCCATGTAAAATGATCACACAGGGGAAGTATGTGCATTGAATAGGGACACCCAGATGAATTGTAGGAATAAATACATGGAAAGAGTACAGGTGAAACTCCCGCATGTAAAGCAGAGAAGGGCATGCCAATGGAAGATGGTTGTAGCAGCAACAACAAGCACATATCTATATGGTACAGTTAGGACTATACAGTGAAAATGTGTTGTCTGTAACTGTCACATAAGGTGACATAACAATAGGGAGGGTGTGTGTGTGAGAGATAAGCATCCTTACATGAATAATTCAGAGAACATCTATCAGAGATCTGACATACAACTGAGATAGGGTGCATATTGGAAAGCTGTGTAAACTGATAAACCTGAATATGAGTGCACTCTCAGCAGAGGTCTCCAGCATGGTGGACACAGGGATAAGATCATGGTAAACTTTACAAGAGCCATCCACAATCATGGACAATATCTGAATAATACCACCACTAATCCCCAACATAATAAATGTGATGTGGAATGGTAAAAGATGAGCTTGCACACATACACACTGAACAACTAGAATGATACATCCACACTTTATGTGGGTAACAATGCACACTGTCCTGATAATGTAATATTTGCAGGAGTTGTTAGGAGGGACATTGTTATACCTATATGACAGTATGGGCACTACAGGCTAGTTGCCTTGTGTGCATGGAATATATCAGTGGCACAATTCACACTGTCACAAATGATATAAATGCCATTAATGTTGTCAAACACCTATGTATGCAGTGTGTGCATAAGGTGAACAGGTAGCACACATGCATCTGGTGTAACAACTTGATTGGTGTTGCGCACTATCAGACAGTCATGTATATTCCACAGAAAGAATAGCTAGGTATGGACAATAAGCTGTGTGACAGCACACTGTGACAAAATTGGTACACTTCAGTTACACATCACTAGAACTTGTGTAAGGTGGTACATGGAGAAGGGTGCATTGTACTCAGTTATTGGTATGATGAGGACTGGGTTCCATGACATTAGTATGTCCTCTGAAGTCCATGTCCTTCACATAACCAGTACTTGTCTTAAAGTCAAGGGAGTAGTCAGCATTGTGACCACATGCATTGCTGGTGGATATACCCCTTACCCTCTTCCCCAGGACACAAGTCACATACCTATTGGTCTGATTATAAGGTGTGATGTCCACATTATACTTGGGTTGTGTGTTTGTTTCCTGACTTACCAAATCCTCCCATGTTTTGTTGTCATAGCTGTGGCAGCAGTCTCTGGTATGTGTTGATACTGTGTGTATTATACCAATATCACAGTTGTAGTCAATGGTTGGCCACAAGCTGTAGTCCTTCAGGTAGCTGTTTGGACACAGCATGTGCATTTCATCTTTAATGTCCATCACTTAACTAAGGGGCAGGCAAGGTCCTAGTAGGCACCCTTGATGTACTGATCTGATCACTGGACCTGACATATATGTCATGCCACACATTTCAACATAGTGAGATGCCACATATGTCATATACTGGTCCACACATTTGATGATATAGCTGTTTATGGCCACATGTGACAGTATTGATTGAATACCGCAGTGTGACTTTTTGGCAAATGCCTTTACCTGTTAAAACTCCACAAGATGATACTGTTGTCATCATGCATGCCCTTGATGATCTCTTTAAGGGCATCTGTCAGATGTAATGGACATAATGTAGCAGTAACAACTTACGCAGGTTTGTTGCATACACCTGAAATATTACTAGTATACATGTAGAAAAGATCCATGATGACATGTTGGTGTACCTCACAGTCGAAGAGAGTCAGGATGTCTCTTTAAATGCATGCATCAAGTGCTGATCCTTAATGCAAGCAGATGCATGTTGAAGTACACCCTTGTACAGGAACATAGGCCATGTGGAGGGTGCTTTGAACTGTGTAGTCTACTGTATCAGGAAGATGTATGTGCTGGGTCACACCTTAGGTGATCTGTGATGTTGTCACAACATATTCATTCCATGTGATAGGGCTGGAGTAAGGTAAAACAGTGCATACTGCCTATTGTGATCTGTCTTAGGGTTTTGACACAATCACATATGCAGGTATTATTGACAAAACCCCTAAGCTGGAGATTAAATCTTACATCAGTTCATGGGTAAACAATTGGCTCACTGACGGAACACATCATGTGACAGTTGGTGAATCAACCTGTACAAGTAGAGCTGTCACCACTGGCAACCACCAGGGATCTGTGCTTGGCTCTTCACTGTTTGAACTGTATTTCCCGAAAGTTCAGGCTAAAGTATATGGCCTTTGGTTCAACAGGTTTGCTGATTCGTACATATTATGTGCAATAATTCAGTCCATCACTAGTGATAACATAGTACAGGAGGAGCTAACACACACAACTGAATGGTGACAAAGGCACACATCTATAAATAAATGTAGAAATGTGTGCTTGTATGTTGACCATCTGAAAAGTTGAGTTCCTTGTTAATCACAGAATTAACAATAGTTCTACTATGTAGAAACCCAGTGATACAGACATTGGGAACACATTTAGATAGCAATCTGAACTATGACCACCAAGTGTCCAAACTGCTACTGAAAGCCTGTGTTGTGCACATCATAAGTCATGCCATCATATTGACATCTTAGGATTGTATGACAGCACTGTAGTCTAACTGCATTTACCGTACTAGTAGAGTATAATGCTCTCTTTTACATGTACCTCACCAGACACGTGTAGCAGGTGGAGAGACCAGAGGGCTTTCTCAGCAAGATAACACAGAGCCTACACACCATACCAATGGTGTATGTCGATAGATCAAAAGCCATGTCACCGTAAACATTACTGTATAAAATGATGTGACCTCTGCCTGGCCCCCAGGTCAATCTCTGACCCTGACCTGGTGGAAGTACTGCATATCCAAAAATGTAATATAGCTGATGACATCAGCAGTGCCTGTTGAGGACAAGATAGCAGTGTCCCACATGTTGCTGTAAAATGCTCTCTATAATGATGTATCCAAAGGCTCAACAGGAACAAAAAATTCAAAATGACTTAAATAAAACTCTGTTTTAATGAAATGATAAAAAATTCCACATCAAGCGCTTTCACCTGGAGGTATACCAGGCTTTTTCAAGATGAACCATGATTAAAAATTCAAGGCTTAAGTACTTTCTAGCCCAAATCATGTGACTAGAATAGTAACTAATAAAATATGCAAATCAGATGTTAAAGTGCCAATAGCAATTCATTCATTCAATGAAATTATACAATGTCTAATAACCCACAAAATTGTACTAAATAATGTAAAAACATGTGTTTAAATTACAACTCATAATAAAGCATGTATGACTGTTTTATAAAGCTACAAACACGCTTAAAAAACTTAAAAACAGTCTTAAAAAATTATTTTTATGTCTAAAAAATCTATTAAGAACTATTGGTTTCTAAGATCTCTGTTAATCATATGAAAAATTAACCAAAGTTTGAAATATCCACTGAAAACAAAATGTTGCCCAAAATAACTGGCAATGAACAACCCATCTAAAAAAATTTTTATAATGAACAAAATCATAACTTGGCCCTCCTCAGTTTCAAAACACTCATAATACTAATACTGTCATTTAAACCAGGAGGCTTAGTTGCATTCAACTTGAGCTGCCACAACAGTTCCTTGTATTCAAGTCGGGTTTCCCAATCACCCCCTCTACTGTCATGTAGGACTTGCTCTAGGATTCAAAATTTAAGTTGCATATTAGGGCATGTGCTAAGATGCTTAAAAAAAGCATTGTTTTCCTTTTTCTTGGAAACATCATAAAGATGCTCATATATCCTTCTCCTAAGGGTTCTCTCAGTTTTACCTACGTAAAAACTGGAGCATTGAGTACAAAAACCTAAATAGACAACTCCTTTCGTACCACAGTTGTAATGGTGTTCAGCCCTGAATTTAAACCTCCTAGAGGGAATGAAAAATGAACTGTCGTTATGTACATTAGGGCATTGCTTACATGAACCACACTTATACATTCCAAGTTTTGAATAAACCCTTTTATTGTCCACGCCAGGTCTGATCTCAAAGAGACCCTTGAGGTTCGTGTCCCTTTTCCTAATAAAATGGGGATGCTCCTTAACAATCTGTTTGAAATCATCATGTTGTACCAGAATTGGCCAATATTTTTTAATTGATTGTTCAATTTTTAAGGAATCACCAGAAAAGGTATACACAAAACTGTTTTGGTATTCAATCTGTTCCGATGGTTTTGAACGAATGCCACCAGATATTCCCTTACCTAACAGAGGGCAGTAAATAGCTTCCCTACCAGCAGTAACCTCCTCAGCCAAATTACTTACTAAGTGTGATGGGTAACCCCTTTCATCAAAAAGTTGCTTTAGCAAGTTAACATCTTCAAGAAAAAGCTCCATTGTGCTACACATCCTTGAAGCACGTATAAGTTGACCCTTCACAATACCCTTCTTCTGGTGGAAGGGGTGGCCACTGTTGAAATGTAGGTAGGAATTAGAAAAATTATAAAAAATTTTTTAGATGGGTTGTTCATTGCCAGTTATTTTGGACAACATTTTGTTTTGAGTGGATGTTTCAAACTTTGGTTAACTTTTCATATGATTAACAGAGGTCTTAGACACCAATAGTTCTTAATAGATTTTTTAGGCATAAAAAGAATTTTTTAAGACTTTTTTAAAGTTTTTTAAGCTTGTTTGTAGCTTTATAAAACAGTCATACATGCTTTATTATGAGTTGTAATTTAAACACGTTTTTACATTATTTAGTACAGTTTTGTGGGTTATTAGACATTGTATAATTTCATTGAATGAATGAATTGCTGTTGGCACTTTAACATCTGATTTGCATATTTTATTAGTTGCTATTCTAGTCACATGATTTGGGCTAGAAAGTACTTAAGCCTTGAATTTTTAATCGTGGTTCATCTTGATAAAGCCTGGTATGCCTCCAGGCGAAAGCGCTTGATGTGGAATTTTTTATCATTTCATTAAAACAGAGTTTTATTTAAGTCATTTTGAATTTTTTGTTCCTGTTGAGCCTTTGGATACATCATTTTGTTCTTGGTCTGGTTCGGATCTAATTTGGTTTTGGTTTCAGGGTTTTACTAATCCATGGCTGAAGGAACTGAACAATCTAATCTCTCTGACACACCATTATTGTTAAGGGACGAAACTGATGATGTACCAGTTACACGTGGTGAATTTAAACAGATTTTGTTTCTTTTAACTCAATTGACTAAGTCCCTAAACTCTGAATCCACAAGTTCTGGGACTTCATTGCCTGGTAACCAACAAAATGGACTAGGTTTATTTGCTACAGCAACTATGGGGCTTAACAACAGAGTTTCCCCAACAGCGGAAGTTCCTGGTGGGATTTTATTGGGCTACATCAATCTACAGGACCAGCAATTGCACCTGGTCAGCGCCAGCAACGCTAAGAGTAATTCTGTGAAAAAAGATTTCAGTTTTACTTCATGGACTGAAAAACAATTTCAATTCAAACAAGGTACTGTTACTGTTAACAACAGCATGAGTAGTTGTGCTGAACATGACTTTAAAACTTTCAATGACAAGTTGTATGCATTTAAGAGCACGCAATTAGAAATAGATTATTTGAAAGAATGTTTGCGTGTGCAGTGTGTCCCGAAGGGGTTACGCTGCTATAAATTTCCAAACAATGCTGTGGCTGGTTCATCTCTTTATAACAGCTTGGTTAAAATCTTTGACAAAGCAGGGCTTGAAATGCTAGAATGTATGATAAGGGACTATGAGGAAAAAGCAGGTTTATTACTTAAAGAAGTAACATCACTTAATGATTCTGTGGTGAAGAGTAAGAATTTTTTAGGTGTTAAAAGAGAATATGATTGTGTTTTTAATGAAGTAGATCAATATTGTTTAAAAATTGTGAACCATAAAATCAGGAAACTGGAGCGTGACCTCAAAGAATACAGGGAGGGTAAGGCCTACCCTTTGTTGGGTAGAAATAGGCAGGACACCAAACAGTTTCATAACCAAAATAGTGATATGGTTTTTAATGACAATGTCCCAAGTGCTGAACTAGAGATACCAAGAAGAAGTGAGAGACTTGCTCAGAAAAATAGTCAGAGTGGCCTATCGGATTTTCACTAACCCCCGGGCAGACCAGGGGGGAGGAATGTAATGCATCAACTGCAGATGTGGAACAGAGCACGCAGATAATAAGTTTAGGTGATGTATTTGATAGGATTTCTGTTGATGAAGCTTTCAGAAGATCTCATGACAATTGTGTTTTAACTAAAAAGAATAATTTTGTTATATACAATTATACTGATATCAACATCTCTGATGACTTTTTTGAGCTTTTTACAAAAGGGCTTCACTTTGTACCTTCACGTAGAGTTGACTTATGTAATATTTTAGTTGATTTGAAGCTTTTTGTTAGACGCTTGAATCTTGCTTTTTATTTTAATGGTCAATCTCAGACTAATGAAGGGCTTTCTAGGCCTAGCACATTTAACCCACCCTTAAACCCACTGTTAAAATTATTTGAAGGTTTGGTGGAGGCAGATTTAAGAGACTTTTGTTTGAACAGGTCTCACATACCATCGGTTAATTTTAGACCAGAACTTGGTCAGTTAATCAAGAGACTTGGTGATGAAGACATTTGGGTGATGAAGCCAGATAAGGGTGGAGGCGTAGTTTTAATGTATAACATGATATACGACACCCACATTCACAATATGTTGCAGGATACTGAGTGTTATGAACTGGTTTCTAGGAATGAATTAAATTTAGCACATTCTAAAATTTCTTATTTACTCATGGATCATTTATTACAGGGTGTGATAAATGAAAAACTATATAATTATCTCTCTGTTAGAAACCCAAGGATACCTGCAATTTTTGGAATTCCCAAGACACACAAGGGCTTAGACCCTTTGAACTTTAGACCTATTGTCTCAGGAGCTGGGGGAATAACAGAGCCTTTAGGAAAATTCATTGATTTTGCCATCAACAAATTTGCTTTCACTTTACCTCATGTTTGCAAAGATTCATGGGACTTTCTCTCAGGCATCCAGCAAAATCTCTTTTAACCAGAGCTTTTAATGGCCACTATTGACATAGTTGAATTATTCCCCAGTATCCCTCATGCTGTAGGGCTGGAATGGTTCAACAATATTCTAGCTGCTGAATCTGGGTTAGGGTCTAACACGATTGGTTTACTGGTTGAATTTATGGAGTCTGTCCTAGAAAATTTCATCTATTTTAAGGGTGACACTTACAAACAGAAAAAGGGTGTAGAAATGGGCACGGCTTGTGCTTCTAGTTATGCATAGTGTTACACCACTGGGAAAACAAATTTGTTTTTTCCACGCATTGGGTTCAACATATCACCCACTACAAATGATACCTGGATGATATTTGTTCATTATGGGATGGCTCTTTAGATCAATTCTTAGACTTTATGGTTTACATCAATTCTACCACTCCCTTTCTATCTTTTACTTACAAAGTAAATAATGATTATTTGCATTATCTTGATGTTGCCCTTCTTAAAGATGTCAGTAATGGTACTTTCCAATCTAGGATGTATAGAAAAAGCTCCTTTTCTAATTCCTACCTACATTTCAACAGTGGCCACCCCTTCCACCAGAAGAAGGGTCTTGTGAAGGGTCAACTTATACGTGCTTCAAGGATGTGTAGCACAACGGAGCTTTTTCTTGAAGAGGTTAACTTGCTAAAGCAACTTTTTGATGAAAGGGGTTACCCAGCACACTTAGTAAGTAATTTGGCTGAGGAGGTTACTGCTAGTAGGGAGGCTATTTACTGCCCTCTGTTAGGTAAGGGGGCATCTGGTGGCATTCTTTCAAAACCATCGGAACAGATTGAATACCAAAATAGTTTTGTGTATACCTTTTCTGATGATTCCTTAAAAACTGAACAATCAATTAAAAAATACTGGCCAATTCTGGTACAACATGATGATTTCAAACAGATTGTTAAGGAGCATCCCCATTTTATTAGGAAAAGGGACACGGACCTCAAGGGTCTCTTTGAGATCAGACCTGGTGTGGACAATAAAAGGGTTTATTCAAAACTTGGAATGTATAAGTGTGGTTCATGTAAGCAATGCCCTTATGTGCATAATGACAGTTCATTTTTCATTCCCTCTAGGAGGTTTAAATTCAGGGCTGAACACCATTACAACTGTGGTACGAAAGGAGTTGTCTATTTAGGTTTTTGTACTCAATGCTCCAGTTTTTATGTAGGTAAAACTAAGAGAACCCTTAGGAGAGGGATATATGAGCATCTTTATGATGTTTCCAAGAAAAAGGAAAACAATGCTTTTTTTAAGCATCTTAGCACATGACCTAAAATGCAACTTAAATTTTTAATCCTAGAGCAAGTCCTACATGACAGTAGAGGGGGTGATTGGGAAACCTGACTTGAATACAAGGAACTGTTGTGGCAGCTCAAGTTGAATGCAACTAAGCCTCCTGGTTTAAATGACAGTATTAGTATTATGAGTGTTTTGAAACTGAGGAGGGCCAAGTTATGATTTTGTTCATTATAAAAAAAATTTTAGATGGGTTGTTCATTGCCAGTTATTTTGGACAACATTTTGTTTTGAGTGGATGTTTCAAACTTTGGTTAACTTTTCATATGATTAACAGAGGTCTTAGAAATCAATAGTTCTTAATAGATTTTTTAGACATAAAAATAATTTTTAAGACTGTTTTTAAGTTTTTTAAGCTTGTTTGTAGCTTTATAAAACAGTCATACATGCTTTATTACGAGTCGTAATTTAAACACATGTTTTTACATTATTTAGTACAATTTTGTGGGTTATTAGACATTGTATAATTTCATTGAATTAATGAATTGCTGTTGTCACTTTTAACATCTGATTTGCATATTTTATTAGTTGCTATTCTAGTCACATGATTTGGGCTAGAAAGTACTTAAGCCTTGAATTTTTAACCATGGTTCATCTTGAAAAAGCCTGGTATGCCTCCAGGCGAAAGCACTTGATGTGGAATTTTTTTATCATTTCATTAAAACAGAGTTTTATTTAAGTCATTTTGAATTTTTTGTTCCTGTTGAGCCTTTGGATACATCATTTTGTTCTTGGTCTGGTTCGGATCTAATTTGGTTATGCTCTCTATAATGTCAAGCAACAGCTCACCCCCCAAGTGTCCCATATGCTGGTGTGAAATGCTCTATGTAATGTCTAGCAACAGTTTACACCCTACGCAAGCTGAATACAGTGAGAATGGAACCCTATCTAAGTATTTATTTATTTATTGTTATTTTACATTTGTTGACCAGGCTAATCTAGCTGGATATATGTCCATTTTCAGTAGAGGCCCGGGGAGAAAAGCTCCACTAGTTGTAACAAGTATCATCATAAAAAGGCAATAAAAGGTTACATTAGAAACATAAGTAGTTATAACAAGTTAAACAGATAATATAAATTGAACATAAAGTTTTTTGTTTTTGTTTTTTTTTTACTATAGTCATATGACAACATATATTTACAAGGTTTTGTTTTTTGTGCAGTGAAAGTTAACAAGGGAAAGGGTGAAGGAAAAAAATGAGGTTAGTCTGGATTAGTGCAGGAGCAAAGCCAATGTTTATTGAGATAAATTATCAGATGTCTTTTAAAAAGTAGGAAAGAGGTCAAAGATGTGATATCAGAGGGTAGTTTATTCCATATTTTTCCAACAGAGTTGGAGAATAGACAGTCACCTGCATAATTGTTGGGTTTGGTAATATTAATCTGAAGTTTATTTGAAGAACGTAGTTGCTTCAGGTTATTATATGGTGAAATAAGGCTAGAAAGTATTGGTGTGTTGGCTGGCTGGTATAGAATCTTATAAGCTATTAAGAGCTGTTGAAGTACAAGTTGGTTAGGAAGTTCGATCTAGCCTAGTTCTTTTAAGTTCAAGCAGTGATGAGTTTGAAAAGGAGATCCTACTGCGAATCGAGCTATATTATAATAGGTTGTTGCTAGTTTTTTAATGTTGTTTTTGGAAAGATTAGTGTAAATGGGGGAAGCATAGAGAAGAGTAGAGATTAGGTGAGATCTAGCTATGGTGGACCTTGCTGTAGGTGTTAGGAAAGGTTTGATTCTGTAAAGGGATCCTATTTTTTTATTAACTAATTTTATTGTGTTGTTGATGTGAGAGTCAAAGTTGAGGTTATTATCAATAGTTATTCCTACTAGTTTTGTGGTCAAGTCAGGAGAAATGAGAGTACCGTCAGAGGAGGTAAGAGTTAAATATGGTGGAGTAGATTTACGAGTAGGTCAAAAAAGTAACAGTTTGGTTTTCTTGGGGTTAAGGAGTAGACAGCAGTGAGAGAACCATTGTTCGACAGCGTTAAAAGCTTTTTGAGTAAGAGACTGGAGTTCTGTTTGAGAGGTAGCAGTACAGATTATAGTAGAGTCATCTGCATATTGTATGCAGGTAGTATATTGGATAGCAGATTGTAGGTCATTAATAAAGATTGAAAATAGAAGAGAGCCTAGGATAGAGCCTTGAGGTACACCTAAAGAGAGAGGTAGAAGATTTGAAAGTGGATTTTTCCAGAGTACTGCCTGCTGACGATTTTCTAGGTAAGATGCAAACCAAGATAAGGCAAGATGGTCAAGAGCAAGAGATTTTAGTATGTGTAGTAGAAGTTTATGATTCACCATATCAAAAGCTTTGGATAGGTCGATGAAGACTGAGGATGATAGATAGTTGTTGTTACGGTTAGTGTTGATGGAGTTAGTAAAGGAGAGTAGAGCAGTAGCGGTACTGTGTGAAGGTCTGAAACCATGCTGACAGTTAGCAAGTAGGTAGTTACACAGACTACAGACCACAGTACTTAACTCAAGTGCCATAGCTTAGGTATGACTTTACTTAATGCAAGTGCCACAGCTCAAGTGTGACATGGAATGTGTCAAATAACTCTTTATAGCTGATAACATCAGCAGTGTCTGGGGAGAAGAGTATGGTAATAACAGTGTTCCACATGCTGGTGTAAAAGGCTTTCTGTAATGTCAAGCAACAGCTCTCACAAACACACACACAGTTGACTGCAGTGAAAATGCAACCTCTAGCTAAGTATATACACTACAGAACACAGTATGTAAGACATGAGCCATGGCACAAGTCTGAATTATACATGACTGCAGGTGAACGTATAGTAAATTACATCAACAGGCCATGTGGGAGACAAGAATTTGGGAGGCCTGCATGAAATGGATGTGTAGGCATGTTTAAGTATCAAAATATTGGCAGTCTATGCCATTGGAGAAGTAACTGTGGGATACACACTTCTGCTTTTCTGTTTAGACACACAGACATACCACGTTGGCTGCACTGAGAACATAATCTCCATCTACCTAAGTACACTGACTACAGAACACAATACTTAACCCAAATGCCACATTGTGTATACAAGAGAAAGAAAATGATGTATAGAAATGAGAGAACAGTCTCACCAGAAGGACACCCTCCATATCTTGATCAATCAAAGATGACATCTTGTAAAGTCCTCTAAAGCTAATTACAAAAATAAATTAGCACCCATAGCTAACGATAACCGCAAGGCATTATTTAGCTATGTCTGTAATGTAAAAGGGAAGGCCTGGCTTTGCCCCAAATTCAGAGTAGACAGTACTACTCATACTGAACCTGAGAACATAGCCAGCCTGTTAGCAGACAGGTTTGGCAACAATTTCACACCCCTGTCTCCACCGATCGTACCCCACAGCATAATGTCAACAGCTCTCTACCTATTATTTCCAAATAACTGGTCATAACTGCACTCATCAGTGCCAAAAATACAGCCTCTATGGGACTAGATAACATACTAAGATGCTTACTAAACAGTCTAAAGCAAGAGTTATCAGAACCATTAGGTAGTCTCTTCACCCACAGACTAAGTACTGGATTTTTCCCAGCAGAGGGGGAAAACAGCAACTGTAACACCCTTGCACAGAGGGGGTCCTTCAACTGGCCCAGGAAACTATACACCCATAAGCCAGACGAGCCTTGTCTGTAAATCCATGGAGAGAGTAGTCTTGGACCTTATCAGCAATGACATTGGTGACCTTTAAACTCTTTAACTAACGCAGTTTGGCTTCATCAAGTGCAGATCATGCCTGTTAAACCTAGAAAAAAATGTTTGATAGTGTCATCAAAGCCCTGGATGAAAGCAAATTAGTACTGCCTATCTTGATTTGCCCAAGGGCTTTGACACAGTCCCCCAGTTAGGCATCATTGCAGAACTCATCCACCTGAAGATTAACCCATATGTCATTAGATGGGTAGCCAACTGGCTCACCAACAGAATGCATACAATCATAGATAGCGAGTCCTCCTCTACCAGCAGACCTGTTACCAATGGTGTCCCACGAGGGTCTGTGTTGGGCCCCTTACTGTTTGGAATGTATTCCTCAGAAAATCAGGAGAATAAAGATGGCCTGTGGCTCAACAAGTTCACTGGGGACTGCAAACTGGGCAGAAACATTAATCCACAAACGATGTCAACATACTACAACAATGTGCTTACATACATAAATGATTGTTGCCAAAGACTTAAAGTTAACCTAAAATAATGCACTATCATCTCTTTCAGCAAAGGAAAAATCCATGCAAATTACAGTATTAATAATACTCCCCATGTTCTAACCCAATGGTAAGCGATTTGGGAATGCAGATTGATGGCAACCTCACCTTTGATCATCATCTGTCCACAGTGGTAATAAAGGCCCTTTACATTGCACACTTCATAAGTTAGGGAAAGCATCTAAGACTAAAAATGTTAAAACTCCACTGTACTCATCCTTCATCAAACTAATAAAAGAGTACAACGATCCCTTTTGCATGTACATCACCAGACACCTACAGCAGCTGGAGAGACCTCAGAGGTTTCTCACTAAGAAAATCCAGGGCCTTCAAAACATGACCTACATGGAAAGACTGAAAGCTCAGTCACTGTACTCTGTATTCTACAGGCTTCTGAGTGGCAACTTGTGGCTGGTCTACAGAGCAATCTCAAACCCTGCCTTAAAGGAAATACTGCACCTCCCCAAATCACATGGGACAAGACTGACTCACTCTGGGGACCTTAACCTAGCCTGTAACATCAACAGGACATGCTGGAGAGACAGATACATCTCCCAGAGACTGCCACTCCAATGGAACAAACTCCCAATTCAAGTGAAATTGAGCTCCTCAATTACCCTATTTAAGGGTAACTGGGACAATTGCATGGGGAATCATAAATTTACCCAGGGGCTTTCAATAATGTCACTCATAGACATGATTAACCAGTGCTCATGGATCCGGAAATATGGGCTACATATCTTGGTCTATAAGGGAACAATGGTACAACCTGTGTAGGCATTAGCCTAGTAACCTCCTATGCACCTATAAACCTAGGGCCATTATGGTAGGAGCCTCGGATGAACCTTTGAAGCTATGAATCTATGCAGGCCTGCTAGCATCTTGTTACACACATGGGCTGCTGATGCAATGTACTATAAATTCAGCTGCAGTCTTCCAAAAGTCAGGTTTCTGCTGTGGCACTTGCATTAAGTATTGTGTTCTGTAGATTGTGTACTTAGGTAGGGGTTCTATTCTCACTGCAGCCAGCTGTGTGTGTGTGTTTGTGTGTGTGTGCGTGTGTATGCAGGTGCGCACTCTTGCTTGACATTACACAGACCCTTTTACTGCAGAATGTGGGACACTGCTATTACCATATTCTCGATGGACACTGCTGATGTCATCAGCTATATCAGATGTCTGGATATGCAGTCATCCCACCAGGGCATAGTCAGACACTGGCCTAGAGGCCAGGCAGATATCACCTCATCTTATACCAGAAAGATGACAGTGACATGGCTTTTAATCTATCAACATACATCATGGCATAATTTATAGGCCCTGTGTTATCTTCCTGAGAAAGGCCTGTGGTCTCTCCAGCTGCTGCACGTGTCTGTTGAGGTACATGCAAAAGAGAACATTATGCTGTCTTACTGTTCTGATAAGCTTTCAATACAGTGCTGTCATACAATCCTAAGATCTGAATATGATGGCGTGGCATATGATGTGCACCATACATTTGTCCTAGAAGATCATTAAAGAGAGAAGTTAGAAAATAATGATACACATTGCAGTTTCTGACATCAACACCCTTACAAGAGCATTGACTATAATGTTGTGAAAGCTTGATGCTATCAACTGTCTAACTTTCAAAGGCCAATATAAGTCAAAGGTATAATGACCAGTTCAACAACACAAATGCAGATATACTAAGCACTAAGTTAGCTATGCACCCTGACCATCAGACACAGCTTTTGTATCCCTGAATCCAAAAGATAGAAACATGGATATGTCACAGTTATCACTTGTACAAGGTGTTGTAGGGGCAGGGGGACAGGAAGCCTAGGCTGACACAGAAGGTCAGTGAGTGTGTATGAGTAGGAATGAGAAGAAGGCAGACATTGGAATAAAACAACAAATGGCCACTGAGACAAAATGAGTAATTGTTGTATGTGTGTCTGTAGGGATCCTCCAGGTAAAATTGGTGCATGCGTCTCTGCATGAACACAGCCAATCTCTGTGCTAGCTCTACATCTTGGTCTGTTGAACAGGTGTGAGCCATGCATGGTACACATGGCAGTTTGGTGGCAAGTCATTGTTGTCATCCCTGACCACAAAAACTGGCTCTGACAGGAGTTGCACTAGCATGTCTATGCCCACAGTCAGATGCAGTGCTGCTACCTGAACTTGACTGATGTCTGATGGAAGAGCTCCTTACACAGGGGCACCCATGACCACAACCCCATGGCCTGCCACATCTGGGTGTGGCAGCAGACTCACTGATGGAGCAGTGGAACTACTGCCACTATTTACTGGAAAGGCTCACCCAGACTCTGCTACAGTTTGCTGTGAGGGAAAGGTTATTTTGCTTTTTATTTGTAGCATTTTGTATTACTTTATTGCTTTTTTGTATTTTGTATACTGTGATTTGTTTTCTTTATGCTGTGTTTTATTTGTATTCTGCATTTAACTGCATATTAAAACTTGAAAAAAGACCACAGCTATGTCTCTTGTGAGGCAGACAGAAATTAGAACAGGTCAATTAAGAGTCACACATAAGGTCAGTTAAGGTTAAACATCTATGGAGGTGGAGCTAGGAACTAAACCTTCTATTTAAGGGGTAAAATAAAACATTTCAGAGCTTTACTGGAAAGGCTCACACAGACTCTGTTACAGTTTGCTGTGAGGGAAGGTTAGTTTGCATTTTAGTTGTATGTTATATTACTTTATTGCCTTTTTCTATTTTGTATACGGTGATCTGTTTTCATTACACTGTGTTTTACTTGTATTCTGCTTTTCACTGTATATTAAAACTTGAAAATACACCATAGCTCTGTCTCTTGAGAGTCAGACAGAAATTATTTCCCACCCTCCTATGCAGTTATTGTTGTGTTCTTAAACACCACTGTCTTTCTAGTTGCCTGCTCCTTATGTTAATTTGACCATATATCTCATTTCCTCTCTGTTTTTACTGGCTGGTGTGAGTAAGCACAAAATTATAATTTTGTGAAATCTCTCCCCTTCAACTATTTAAATTTATTGGCCATCCTATTGTATTCCTTAGTACCAGAATACAGAAGTAACTACCCCCTTTCAATCTATCTTGCTGTTTTAAAAATAGTGACTCTCCACTAAAACTTAACTTTTTAGACAGGTAAAACTTGTTGCCTACTTTCACATCTAACACCTCTAGTGCACACTGCAGTGTTTAGGATAAACCTTTTTTTTCATCTTACCTTTAAGCATATATTGCAAGACCACCAGTTACTGGAGAGCCCACATTCTGCCTCTCAGTAGTTATCATGGGATTACTGCTTCTGTTTTCTCCTGGTGAGAGAATGAGTGCAGTTACATTATTTCCTGGAGACTGCTGATCACCAGAAAGCTTAATAACTACTTTATAGGTAACAGCTTGGAATCCGTGCTTATATTCTGATCCTGATGAGAGTAGGAGCAGAGGACATTGATTCCTGACTGTTTCTGATTGGAGAGTAAGTGTCTGTGCTTAACATACCTGATTGGTCTGGTTGCTATTTGAGGCATCTACCAGAAAAAGGCTACAAGCCTGCAGACTCTTGCATCATCTGGGACAAGACTGTGGATCACCAAACAAGCTGTGGCCTGCTTCTCTTCTTGGTATTGGTGCTAACATTTTGCTTCTGGTGAGAGAAAAAAAAGGAATATTGTATCCCAACAGAGTGAAGCTGTGCTGAGACCAGCATTAGTAGTAGCCAGTCAGTAGCCTTTCAAGTGACTCTCCTCTTTTCATCATTCTTGACAAGCTAATTCTTTATTTTTAGTAAGTACTGCTTAATTTCTTTCTAACTTCAGAATGTCTGCCTAAATGCTTCATCCTTAAATTTTCAGGGTCTATGTATTAGTTTCCACTCAAGTGCTTGGTGGTGCTCTGTACAGACTCAGACACCTTGAGTGACATTTTTCCTGTAAAAGGACTATATAAAGAAACAGCTCCAGTACTTAGTAATAATTACCACCCCTCCTGGCATGTCTAAAGGTCAGTTCCCAGTGCTTTCTCCTATTAACCTGGTGAACTTGGGCATTCTGAGGCAGTGTAGCAACTGCCTCTTACACAGACAACCCGCTCCTCTTACCTCTCAACACTCAGACTTGTGAGAGATGCACTTATATATCCAAACTCGAAGCCATGCACTCTCAATCCAAGACCAAAATCCCTGGTCAAGAGGAGAAGATCAACACCTGCACCACACCACATGCAACACATAGCCCAACAGAACACCCATCATCACAACTCTCACATAAAAATACAAACCACACACCCATCTTTGCAGAGGCTGTTAATAGAAATCTACCCAAACAGCAGAGACCTCCAAGGCAGAAATGCACTCAACCACTACAATACAGCACAAACCACAAGACAGCACCTACAGAGTGTGCCCCTCAACCTAAGCCCCAAAGGCAAAACAGCTTACTCAATGCACTAATCATAGGTGACTTGATAGTAAGGCACACTGATGTCCCACTCACTAGGTTGAATAAGGAGAAGGTAACAGTCAGCTGTCTATCAAGTGGCAGAATCCAACACATAACACATGCACTCAGGTCACTCCTCAACAAGTACAAGTATGACTCTGTCACTGTCTATGTGGGTGTGAATGACCTGAGATGTATCTCCCTGGACTACATGAAAAGAGATATGGAGAAGTTCACGGATTATGTGGCCCAGGCAAGTATGACCCTAGCCCTGAGCAGCATCCTACCATCACCCAGAATGATACCACAGTACAAGCAGAAAATGATTGACTTCAACAATTGGCTAAGTTTCTGGTGTCATTCTAAGGGGATGCAGTATTTATCTACTTTGGATGACATGCTTGACAGACCTGGATGCTTTGCCAGAGATGGCCTGCATCTGTCACCCTGGGTTTCCAGATACTGGCTAAGGCTCTTGCCACCCCTATAGTGACTTTTTTAGCTAATGTTCCAAAGACCAAATTACCACAGCAACAGCTATAAATAAATGCAATCTGAGGTTCATGCTGCTCAATGCTAGAAGTCTAAATCTCAAGATGTACTTGCTCGAAGCACTCCTCAAAATGGAGAACATCGACATTTGTGCTGTAACGGAGACTTGGTTTAAAGCAGCAGAAAGCACCCCTGCAGTACCAGGCTATAACCCATTCCACACCTTTCAGCTCCAGAACATGGACCAAAGCTCCAAAGGTGGTAGTGTCTCCATATTTATGAAGGATATGCACACCTCCAGACTAGTAGCCCAGCGTAACGCATCTGAGATACTTCAGGTACAACTAACATTGGGTAAGATGGTGATTCAGGTCATAGCCTGATAAAGGTCCCCAGCCATGTTCCAAGATTCTCACTCCACATTCCTAAGCACCATGGAAACTGTTAGGGTCTAACTCAACACTCTCATACTAGGTGACTTCAACTACCCCTCCATCAACTGGGAAAACTACTCATGCAGCAATACTCTGGCTCAATGCTTCCTGGAATTCATCAATTCCAGTGCCTTGGACCAGCTCATTCTTACCCCCACTAGAGGAAGCAACATCCTTGACCTGGTTATTACTAACATGGGCAACCATTGCTCTACACCAACAGTCAGTTCCTCCCTGGTTAGATCTGACCACAGACTAATTACCATGGAATTCGACATTTCACCCACACCCCTTGCAAAGGTATCCACCAGGAAAAACTTCTCCAAAGCTGACTTTGAGCTCCTAAAAACAGAGGTGGCTAACTTCACGGCACTCATGTCAGTGGAAAATAAATGTATGACTGCTGAATCTTACACCAGCACACTGTACAAACATGTGCATAAATGCATGGAACTAGCCATACCCAACAGAACCAAGACGCTCTCCTCCAAAAAAGGAAGCCAATCTGGTGGCCCCTGTCATTAATCAACTCTACAATAGAAGGAAGAAACTGTTGCAGAAAAAGGTGAAGTCCCAAAACTTGAAAAACTCCCTTATTAGCCTCAACAAAAAGTTTAGATCCTTCTTCAAAACCTTTAAAGCCAGCTATGAAGGCAGAATTGCGGCATACGCTAAAAACAACTACAAAGCCTTCTATAGTTGTATCAAGAATCTCCATGGCAATACCCAGATTTGTTCTGAGTTACCACACAATGGTACCTCCTATACTGAGCCAACAGAAATTGCCATCAAACTGACTTGAGAAATTCAGTGCCAACTTTACCCCTCCCCCCCCCCTAAATAACCAATCACAATACCAGAGGAATGCCAGGCACCTAGCATTACTGTAACACAGGTTAAAGCTGCATTGTCCAAGGCCAAGAATACAGCTTCCATGGGACCCAACAATATCCCTGGATTATTCTACATTGAACCACAAAGTGAACTGGCACCACATCTATGTGCCCTGTTCAATCACAGCCTCACCTCAGGCTTTGTCCCTACTGAATGACACACTGCTACAGTCATCCCTCTCCATAAAGGGAGAGTGACTGCAGACCCTGATAATTATCACTTCATTAGCCTGACAAGTCTGATATGTAAGGCTATGGAGTGCATAATCATGGACCTAATTAACAAGGATATAGGGAATCTCCAAACTCTAGATCCTACTCAGTTTGGTTTTGTGAAAGGTATAGCATGCCTGCCCAACCTAGTTGACCTCTTTGAGTCAGTTCCCAGAGCTGTGGATGAGGACAATGCAGTTCATACAGCCTACCTCGGTCTGGCCAAGGCCTTTGATACCATTCCCCACTCAGGAATTATTGATAAACTCACAAAACTAGGCATCAACCCGTCTATCACTAGGTGGGTTGCAAAGTGGCTCACAGAACCCACAATGTGAAAGTAGCAGACTCCAAGTCAGACTACTGACAAGTCACGAGTGGAGTCCTACAGGGATCGGTCCTGGGTCCTCTCCTGTTTGGCATCTTCTTCTCAGAAGTCCATGCCAACATGGAGGAACTCTGGTTCACAGATGACTACAAGCTGGGAGCCATTATTAACTCCCCAAGTGATGTAGACATCCTACAGAAAGTCCTCACTGAGACCAATGACTCGTGTCAGAACCATGGCCTTAAGCTTAAAGCTAAAATATTTGTCGTCATCCCCTTTGGGAAAAACTCAGTTCCCACTAATTACCACATCAATGGGAGCCCACTGAAGGCATTATAAGATATTTGGGGACACAGGTTGACAGCAACCTCTCCTTCGACCACCACATTGCCACTGTGGTCAGAAAGTCCTTCTTTGTGGCACATCTCATTACCAAGGATTTTGCATCCAGGAAGAAAGAGGTCATCGTCTCGCTCTACTCTTCCCCCATTAGGCCAATTATTGAATATAATGCCCCATTTGACATGTACCTCAGTAGTTACCTGCAACAGCTGGAAAGTCCACAAAAGCACCTCATGAAGGGGATTCTAAGCCTTAAACACATGTCCTACATGGACAGACTCAAAAACCTCCAGCTATTCTCTGTCTCATATCTTCTACTAAGAGGCAATCTCTGCTTGACTTACAAAGCCATGTCAGACCCAACTCTGTTAGAAATGCTACATCTAAAGAAATCCCAATCCTTCCACACCACATGCTCCAGAGACCTCAACCTCATTATCACAATCAACAGAACATGCTGGAGGGACAGGTTCATAAACCAGAGACTGCCCATGGTCTGGAATAGACTTCCCATACATGTCAAGCAGAGCACTTCACTGGCCCTCTTCAAGAGAAACCTTGATGTGTGGATGGGAAATAGAAAGTTAACCATGGGGATTACTCCAGTGGCTCTACTTGTTAGAGCACTGGGAATTAAAGTTGGGTGGCATGATGCCAGGGCACTTCTATGGGCCAGTCTTGTTAGGGCTCCAAAGCCATTAGCCTAGTATGCACCTATGAACCTATGAATGTATGGGAATATAACGGTCACTGGCATGTTGGCTGACAGCAGATTATGTGGCTGACCTATGTCCATGAGGATGTTGTTCCCCTCCTAGCAGACATTCCTTCACAGACACTCCTCTTTCCATGATAGACACCACTTGGTCCATCACAGATACCCCTCATTCCAATGTGTCATTCATCTGATCCAGTGAATTGGCAACATGGTGGAGGCAGTCACTCATGTCAGAATGTGCCACATCCAGAACCCTGAGCATTTGTCTGGAGCACCTAAGGGAACATGCCTGTGCCTCCATGATGGCCCTACACATATGTTGAGTGGCACAGGAGGTAACACCTTCACCAGGTAGAGGAGGGACAGCAGGTCTCCTCCAAGCACCCCTATTAATCTTCCTGTGTGGCACCTCATGCACACTTCAGCTACAGACAGACTCAGCAGGCACTGAAGCCACAGTAGTCACACTTCAATGATCAATGTCCTTGCTCTCCACCTGTTCAATATCTGTGAGCTCAGTGGAGGGGTATGTGTAAGCCTACTGGCTGTGTCTGATGAAAATGCAAGGGATGGCTGTATGTCATCCTCTGTGTCAGCTTCAGCCTCTGCACCCCCTGACTGTGCTTTAGTATGGCCACCGTTATCATCAAAGTCTGTGGATCCACTGACATCATGTGGCACAGGGCCCACACTCCCACTGTCATGATCACCTGTGATAAAAAGCATGAAGCACAGGACTACATTTATACCTGCACTACTATACTGAAATATATGCTAACAAACTTAACAGTGCTGCTATTATTACAGGAACTACAGCAATACACACAACAGACCTGCGTTCAAAATCACAAACTACAATCTTTTTTAAATTGTTCAGTACTACTGACATAAAAATATTTGGCTTGCTCTCTGAAGAAGACATACTGCACTGTACTCCAGATGGTCCTGGATGAAGGTAAGCAAGAAGTAAGGGCAACATCATCACAATTAGCAGTAACACAGGGCGTAATACATTTAACCCTGTATATGTACATTGATGGTACTTTGAATAAGAACAAGTGTGACAATGCCAAATTAAACTTATAACTGTAGCAATCTTCAATCCCCCTGAAAACAAGACATGCTAATAAGGAATTAACTTATTGTTTGTTTTACTATACAACAGTATTCAGTTGTTGAGATATCAAACTTACTTGGAAGGTCTTCCTGGGATGTGCTTGCTGTGTCAGAAGGTGTTGTACCCACATTCAAGACATTCTGCACTGCACTCTCCTGGGAGCTGTCTGGATCTTTCAGATTGGCCAGGAATTCTCCATTGGGGGTTAGTGGTGGTTCCCTAGCATGCCATACACCAGTAACCATTTGTTCATGGCCCACTGCAGCTGCTCACCTCCTTGCAGATGTTATCATGTTAGCGGCCCTGTGGCACAGCTATCCATATGTTCTGCCCTGGCCACCCATGACATTGACATCATGAACAATATGCTGCCATATTTACATTATATGGGCCATATATCCCCATCCCCTTTCCAGGAGAAAGACACCATGTTGCTAAAACCCGTAGACTATGATTTATTTTCAGTATCAGTGAAGGGGGGGTCTCCACAGACTGACATGCCTGAGTGACATAATTGTAGGTGTCCTAAAAGACAACAGAAGTATAATAACACATAAGTATCACATAACTACCAAATAACTGTTTCCAGATAAAACAGAAAAGGTAGCAAGTCATTATTACCCACTGGAGAAATTTAAAACAGTCAGAAGATGTGAAATACTAACAACAGGCATGACACAAAACAAGGAGAGTAACAAGAGCAACATATCCTTGTTTGCGCCATAACAGAAAGTCACCTCCCCCCACCAATAGAAAAGTCCATTCTTGTTTGTGCCATAACAGTAACTGCCAAGACAATCATCTTGAATGTTTGTGCTGGCAACCCTGGCAGTTACCAGGACTCACATATCTGGCACACCTCCCAAATGTACTAGATGTTTCCTAGGAGGGATATCCCACAGCATTATCTATTGGGGAATGCAAGCTATGCACTAGAACCATAGCTGATGACACCCATTAGAAATGCACAAACACCCATGAAAGAACCCCATAATGATGCACACACACAAACCAGAAATGTCATAGAGCATGTGTTTGGCCTGCTGAAGTCATGGTTCCAGTGCCTAGATACATCTGGGGGAGCCCCGCAGTACAATCCATGGACATGTACAGAACTCTTCACAGTATGTGCCATGATACACAACATAATCCTGAGGAAACAGCTGCAGCAGGATCAGCAAGGGGAAGAGACACCCATCACACCACCAATGCCAAGGGCACCACAGCCACAGGCAAATGAGGAGTCAGAGAGGGAACCACCAGCTGCTGTGGGTGCAGGCAGACATAGGCATGCTCAGTATGCCCTTGCATTGGCTAAGAGACAGTGCATAGCACACTCAAGCACCACCTAGGGACATAAAACCTTCCTCCTACTCACAAACATATAGTAACATTGATGCCATGCAACTCACACAACCTGTACCTCCCCATGTATTGGTTGTGTACTACTTGCATCAGGCAGAGTACGCCCTAGACTAACATTGTGGCAACTGCTGCATTTACAAGATAAGTCCTGAACCTGGAGTTTATTGTTTAATAATATTATCAAACAACCATACGCTCTGCAAGGATGGCATGCAGGGTCAAGCCAACAATGTAAACCACCAACGACCAGCAAAAAACGATAGTGAACATGCAGTAATGAAGAAATAATGATTATTTATTTATAATTCCTTCAAATCCAGACCGGTTTTGGCTATTCAGCCTTTATCAATGAATACAATAAACCTTATTGTATTCATTGATAAAGGCTGAATAGCCGAAACCGGTCTGGATTTGAAGGAATTATAAATAAATAATCATTATTTCTTCATTACTGCGTGTTCACTATCATTTTTTGCTGGTCGTTGGTGGTTAATAATATTATGGCATATCCTTGTATTTCATCACTTGTTACAGTAAGCAAGTAAAAGGTGGGAGATTTTTACAAACATTACCATATCATGTGACAGCAGAGAGTTATTTGGCTTATATGTGTCCATTAATAAGCAGTAGGCTTCAGGCATCAATGATTCACACAGTCATACCTCTCAAAAGTACTCATGATCACTGCATGCCCTCAATTTAGTACCATACATTTGTACTAGAAAATCATTGAAGAGAGAAGTTAGAAAGTAATGATGCACATTTCAGTTTCTGACTTCACCACCCTCACATGATCAAACAACAGGTAGAATGCAAGACAAGAGGAGTAACAAGAGCAACATATCACTGTTTCTGCCATAACAGCAGCTCACCTTTGCTCACACCAAATGAACAGTTTATGCTTGTATGTGCCATAACAGTAACTCTCAGCTCTGTTCCCCCCAAGTGAACAGTTGTATCCTTGTATGTGCCTTAACAGTATATCACTTTTGCCCCCCCCCAAAAAAAAGAACAGACTGTGCTTGTTTATGCCATCCTACCTGCCCTTCAGTTGTTGGCAAATGCATATCATATTATTGCCAGTTAATATCTTCACACTCACACATTGTAAGGCAAATGATATAGTATGGTGTACAGACTGCATGTCTCAGAGTACTGGGCAGATAACTGATGAATGACCAGGAAACACAAAATGTAAGACAGAGCTGTAAATATGCCAGTGATAATCATAACATGTTGTTTGATTACTAAGTGCACTACTTCAAAATCTAATAATAAATGTGAAAATAACCGTTCTATGGTTTGATATCAGTGTACATTCTGTTGCAGTTGGTTGTGTAAAGAATAACATCAGTTCTTTGCTGAAAAGTTGTTTGTGTGGCAAAGAAGGATAAGGCTCCCATCCTGTTTTCTGAAGGTGAATTGGAGTGAGAGCTGAAATCCAAGACTATATAGACATATCTCATGTGTACTAACATTTTTTATTGTGTATGTCATAAATTCCTTTTCCTCATCTCAAATATTTCTCCATTTTTTATTTATTTTCTTTTATACTAAATAATGCTACAAACCAGATAGAGGAAGCACAATTTGCCAACAAATAAAGAGGAGGTTTGATGTCAATGAAACAGAGCCTGTGAATTGCGCACTGCTTACTTGCATTTCCAGACTTGACAGACCTAATGTAACACTTTGTAAGTCTAATCTGACACACCCAGCTGATGTAAACTGTCACAGTTGCAATCCCTCTAACCTGATGCACCCTCCTGATGTAAACAATCACAGTTGCCTTCCATCTAACCTGACACACCCACCTGAAGTAAGCAAACACAGTTGATATCCCATAAACACAAACAACCAGGGAGTGCCTGCACAATGTGAACATCCTTACACAGATCCAATTTTTTTTGATTCAGCAGTTCAAATGAGTTTAGATCTCATTTACATCACCACCATGCTGACAGGCCTAAATTTACATGGTTTACAACCGTGTAGCTAGGGAAGCTGAAGGGGAGCTGAATGTTCGACACAGAAGGGAGGGTATTACATTTCAAAAACTGTTCCTATTGTGAGCCTTTGTCCCCTGCTTATTTTCACTTATCTGATACCTTGATCTAGCATACCTCTCAACTGTACAGATTTTTGCAGAATGTCCATTTTTTGCCCCATATTTTTGATTTGTAATCATTGGCTAAATAATAACATGCATTTCAGTGTCAGACTTCATAATCTTCAGATAATGCATGCAAACACAAATCCTGTTATTCTAGCAACTTTCCAAGTTAATAAGAGTAAATATTTAAAATGTCTCTTTATTTCTTGTGCTAAGAGGCTGAGAGGTATTGTGTAAGTGGTTAGAAGGCATGCAAAGCTGTTAACTGCTGCTGCTGCTGCTGCAAACTTGTTCTGTCAATTTTCTAAGCTTATAATAGCAATATTTAAAGTGTCCCTATTTCTGGCCCATTGTCCCGCCATTATTGATGGCTTTGTCCAGGTTTCTTGCTCTAGGAGGTTGCGAGGTATTCCGCATAGACTAGTTCCATGGCTGAATTTGAAAAGTTTTCGAATACAGACAGAACACCGGCTTGGAGTCTACACTGTTGACTTCTTGCTTGATGAATCACTCTGTGGTGTCTCCTGGCTTCATTTGCATGCTCTTCAGCTGCTTATGCAGCTGGTTAGCATGCCATGATGTTTAAACAGTGTCTGTGGAGGTGCGCACCTCTGCAAGGTGCTTACCGAATTCAAAATTTCCAGTAAGCATGTATGCATCATGCTGTGACACAGACACAGCAAAACAAAAAAACACCATATCAACTTTATTAAAGCCACCTAAGCAATCTTACAGTCTTCGAAAATAATGCAGAACATCTATAGTTTAAATAATTGTACCAAATTAGACATAATGTGAAGGCATTGGTTAAGAATAGATATGATTTAATATTTAGAGTCATTTTTGCTAGTTGATAGAGAAATTAAAGGTAAGTTAATCTTCTTTTCTTTCGGCTGTTCCCATTAGGGGTTGCCACAGTGGATCATCTGTTTCCATTTCTTCCTGTCCTCTGCATCTTTCTCTGTCACATCAACCACCCACATGTCCTCTCTCACCACTTCCATAAACCTTAACTTAATGGTAAGTTAATACAAACAAAAATTGCAATATGAAGTGAGAGAAAAAAAAAACAGGTTTATGACATAATTAGGGAAACAAGGGAGAGAAATAGACTGAAGTAAGGAAGTGAATGAAGAAGAGATAGACTGAAGTAAGGAAGTGAATGAAGAAGAGATAGAAAGGATGTGTAAGGTATGAAGAGGTACTTGTTCATATTTAAGGATATAGTTTATCTTGGAGTTGAGAAAGAAAAGTGTGACATTTTGGCTAGGAAGTCTTTCATCATGCTTTTAATGGACTGGAGGGAGGGTATTGATCTGATGGAGACAGGTAAGGAGTTCTAGGTCTGTGCAACATGGTATGAGTAGAGATCATGCCCAGCAGATTTCATAGGTTTATGGACAGAGCTGAGTTTTTGGTCATTCGATCATAATGAACATTATTTGAACATAGTTGTGTAGAATGATATTTAGTGTCATCTTTGTAGTGACACTGTTAGGGAAAGGGGTTTTAGTAACATAATGTGTAGGGTTAGTGTTAGGGGGAGGGTTAGGTTTAGTGTTAGGGGGATGGTTAGGGTTAAAGTTATTGTTAGGCTTAGCAGACATAAGTAAGGTGGGTGGGGGGGGCTTCGTCACTCAGCATCACTCAGTCTGTCCCCTAACCTAACCCCTGCTCTAACACAGAGGCATATATGGTTCAAACAGTACCCTGTGAACATCCCACTGACTAGTACCCCACCCCCTCAGGTTTTCAAGTGAAGAGAAAAACAACCAGGTGGTCAGATACATGACATGCTCTATCTGCTTATTGGCCCAACCATTTAGGTTCCAGTTCTATGCCTTGTCCCTAACCCTCATTCTTTACATTTCAGTTAAAAAAATATATATTTTTTTAATTTCTAACTGTAACAAACTGCTCAAAGTGCTATACTGCTTAGGTTTTAAATATATATATATATATATATTTTTAATTTAAACTATAACAAACAGTTACTACAGTTTATACCCTGCCCAGAGCAATACAGTGCTTAGGTTTTAGTTTTAAAAAAAAGTTTTTTTTTTAATTTAAAATGTAGCAAACTGCTTGCTATAAAATAAACATTACAGTTTATACCCTGCACAGAGCACTACAGTCCTCATACCTTTAAATTATAGAAAACTGCTTGCTACAATAGCAAGCAGTTTGTTACAGTTTAGACTACACATGGAGTGCCACAGTACTCAGGTTTCCACTGAACAGCAATCAGGATGATGGATGGCTGATCATGCCCCCTAACACTTTGTACCAGGGGCAATTGCCCCTTTCACACCATCCTGGCTACGTTACTGCTCTAAGCCTTACCAGTGAACACTTGCATTTTTCCATCACTTTTTTCATTCAAAGAGAAATTTTCCAGCACACTCCTGCTTACCTGCGCTATATAAAACTAAATTCAACCATATGGGATTCAAACAAATGAACATTCACTCATTTGTGCATTCTGTTTTTTTACACCCACAAAAACCTTCTTACTAAATGTGTAATACAATTAGGGTATGCTAAAAGCATGAATAATGGTGCTTATTTAAAACTAAGGAATAAATCATACAAATACACACACACACGCAGGCATCCACTCATATATATGGCCAATTTTGTGTTTCCATTTCACCTCCTGCATGTCTTTGTAAATTGGGAGAAAACCAGAACCATGTGAACGCAGGAATGACATGCAGATTCAACACAGTAGGCACCATTTTTGAATAACATTAAGGCTATAAACTGTACTATACAAGAATCAATAAATTAGATATAGATAGTTATGCTTCCTTCTCTTGCTGAGGGAAGTTAATGAGAGAGGAACCTATAAAAACTATTCATTTTCTCTCAGGAGGATTTTGGTACCGGCCATATTTCCTCTGATGGAAACACAATCTTGCCTACTAATAGTTTCCTTCCTATTAGTTTTTCATGGCACTACCCTTTGTCAGCAATGAGTGTCAGATTGTTTCTATGGTCTTTTACTATTAATTGTTTATTCAGCATTTCAGAAGACCAGTACGCAGTATTAGTACCAAAAAACATGAACAGGATCTGTTAATAATTTATTAAATTAGAAAGAGTTTCTGTTTCGTTATTGAAGTCATTTTTCATCTTTCCTTTTCCTTTTAGTAATTATATTATATTGTATAGCTTATTGTACAGAAATATGTGACAGTGAAGTAAGGAACATATTTACAGAATGCTGACATAGTAATATGTTCAACAGTTTTTTTACTATCATTTGCACCTTGTTTTGAGTATGACTTCATATATTCTGACATGAAAAAAAAAGAAAAAGAAAAAATATACAATACAATGCACAGGCAGAAAAATACATTATCACCTTATTTTCCTTGACTCATGACTTGTTTTTGGCAGGATACTTGACCAACAGCAAATAAAATTGATATTAAAGGAAAGCAAACTGCTTACTGCATCTGTCTGACTGGTACACTCAGATATGAACTAGTGTTAAGAATCCTGGCTGACTTTATAATATGAGAGACATAATATGTATATGCACCGTATTATGGGTACAATGCTTTAGCTTCATAGGTTAATTTCAGTGATGGAAGGGCCGAGATGTGCGCATAATCTGCTGAGAACTATGTTCTGCATTTATTATATTTATTTATTTGTCGACAGGGTAGACCAAATGGACAAAAGTGTCCATTTTTAGAATGGACCCGGGAGCACTGTCTGGGTCAGTGACATGCTCAGTCACACAGTAGGCAACTGGAGCCTGAGAGAATAAAACCATGGACTATGGAAAGCAGCTTGTTTATCTGCCATAGTTTTAATCCTGTTGCTAGGAAATCCAGGACATATAACACAGAACTGGGAATGGTTCATCCAAACCAGTAACAAGTGAAGGATTCAGAGCTGTATTGAAAAAAATCTTAAATAGAGAATATTTTTTTATTGTCTAAGTGCTAGGTTCTTTCATGATAGGTTAGTAGTGTGTGTTGAAAATGCTAAGCAGGCTCATGCAAAGTTCTCTTTTGACTTGCACTCTTTAGTGTGGCTTATAATTAATTTAATATGCCTGTATTGCATGATTTGCATTCATTTTAGTTCTGCAGAAACACGTTATATTTTTTTAACAGTTCTGACATGTTGATTATAGATGGTAAACAATGATGCGTGTTTTACATTTGCATGATGTATTTCATTTAACACACACACACATACCATCATTACCAACAGGAAGAGAAAATATTACTGCTTATTCATGTGGATGAACACCTACAAGACAAGGACATTATTAAACTGGGATAATTAGTCAATTATCAATACCGTACTTTAATAATTCTTTGAGCAGAACTTGTATGTAGCATCACATGAAATCTACTTAAAATGTCTCAATTTCTTGTCAGATAAACAGTTTCTTTTTGCTCTTTAGCATCTGTAAAATTTGCTTTGACAAACATGCACAGCTGTATTAAAATGAAAAAATAAAAACTAATAAATCTATTGCTACTAATTTATGTTTTTTTTTTCTATTTGACCTGCTTTGTCCTAGTAAGTGGCTTAGGTATGAATTTGTAGATGTTTAGCTCACTGTGAGGAACACATTAGCCTGAGTAACAATGATGCACAAGGTGTGGGTGATTGCAAAACACAGGCAGAGTGCTAAAGCAAGGGGCAAAATAGTGTGGAAAGCAGTGAATGATAATGGATGCATAATGACATGGAAATGAAGACTCCCATGCAAATGAGCCATGAGGTGAATGACAGTGGCAGCACCCAAAATGGAGGAGCAATTCAGAAAGTTGTAGATTAGGCACTGTGGCAACATACCTGTTTTTTTATACTAAGAATCATTGTGGGCCAGAAGGGGGAGTGAATCCTGAATTATGAGAAACAATAGCTCAATAGTAAGTGTTAATGTCAGCCACTGGAGCTAGTGTCTGGGATTTCACATGACACAGCCATCCATACCAAATTAAGTGGTACATACAGCACCTGAAATAAGCTCACTGAGCAGCAAACTGTGGACTGTTTCCCTGTGGACAGGGAGATTTTGAGTGAACCTGTCAATCTTTGTCACCCACAATCAGAACTAAGGATGCATGACATGCCTATTCTTGTGGCTATTCTTTAGCCATCCTATTTAGATGGACCTTTCAGTGACCTGCTGTGGACATGTTAGTGATATCGCAGGCATTAGTATCATGACTCCGGAACCACCTGCTTGACATTACTTTACAGCATGTGGAGGTGCTTATCTAGTTTAGAATGAATGCACAGTAGTTAACCAGCACCATGCAGAAAATTTATGAGACACTCCATTATCCTGAGGTCCTGAAAGTCACAAATTTTACAAACAGTACCATTAAGGCTCACATGGTCCAGAGGGACTGAAAGACATCAGTAGAAAGGGTGACCACCATTAACTGCCAGGTGGTCTGTAATTTTCTGAGAATTATTTCTAATGTCTCCATGTCCCACTCAGGGAGTTTTTCCGATTCACACATGTACCACTCATTTAACCTATACCAAGAGTTTCTGCTAAGGTATAGCCCAAAGGGTCATCTAGTTGGTAGATGCACATGCACACACACACACACACACACACACACACACACACACACACACACACACACACACACACACACACACACACACACACACACTAGATTGTTAGGTCTGCACACATAGGTACCATGCAAGCAGGGAACATGACACACAAAATATGTTGTTTGTTGTCTCTTGTGTGCTGAAGGTAATGCCACATGTGTCTTTGATCCTCTAGATGATGACCCCCACCTGCACCACCAGACCATGAAGGAAATTAACTTTATTGCAGCAAATGCTGAACCATTCTATATAATACAGTCGTGTTTGGAATAGACAAGGGATGCTTCCACTGTTGGAAGTTGGTATAATGGTTAAGGTGTTTACCTCACAAACAAAGATACAGGGTTTAATTCATACCTTTTAAGGGAAATTGACTAGGCTAAAAATGTCCCACAAAGGCAGCTAGCACAATACTTAACTATGAACCTATAAACTTATTTTCTAAACATGCCAGTAGGGACACTACAGTAAAGACAGATATCTGCAACAAGGTATTTGTGGCATGTGCCATGCTGCATAACATGGCACTGCACAAATATATAGAGTGGCAGGAGAACATCTTGCTATGACCTTCCATACAAATCATAGCAATAGAAGAAGGGAAGGATGGAAAATCAGGAGGAGGAACTCAAAGCAGCAGTACCACAGGCAGGCACAGCTCATTACAGTACTGGGAAAGAAATGGCATCTGGTCCACAACTATAGGCCATGATACAGACAGCACAGCCCAAAATTATGCTTGTGTTATCACACTCAGACTATATAGGACAATGCGTGGGCACACCACACTGTGTCATGACTGTATCCACACATATTACGAGCTGGGGGTAGGGCACAATCGTCATCACTTGAACAGCTGAGGGATCACAGTAAAGGGTAATTACTACACTGTGAGATGGGTAGGACCATAGAGGTGAACATGGTAGCCACATACTGTGAGAGGCTGTGGAGAGTCAGGCATAAGATCATCCAATGGTGGATTCAAGTTACCATAACAAAACTGTTGGCATTGTCCACTGTTTTGGCTTGTGTAGACAGGACTTGATGTGATGTGCAGCAGGGAAGAGGTAGAACTACAGGATCATAAGCATTCATACTAATGGAGTACAATGGATATTGATCATGGTGGCCATCATTGCCTACAAGCAGGGGTGGCAGGCAGTGTGCCCACATGTGATTGAGAAGGGGTACAACTACATGAATGCGTGCACACAACCTGATGTGGTATCCTAAATATGGAGCAAGAGGAGTTACACTTACCACAACCTGGATGACAATTGAGCATCACAAGCAGTGCATTCATAGGCAGCAGTGATGCCTTCTCACTAATAGTGTGTGTAGTCTGGCTTTACATGGTCTGTGGCTGACCTCCTAGCATCTGGACCAACACATGGCCAATGAAGGCATGATGTCTGGAGGCAGACAGAGTGGTAGGCATAATGTTTTTCATGAAGGCACCTAAAGAAACAACATTTTCCACTACTGACCTCAGCAGCATTGTCTGTCTCCTGTTCCTACAGTCCATGTAACTATTACTTGTTGCAATTGGTTCTGAAATGCATGGAAGACACTATCCATCTTCACAATGCTGTGTAGCAACTTTCTGTATCTGAGTCTGAGTCTCACAAGGGATAATTGGCTAGGCTTAAAATGGCTCGCAAGGGCAGTTAGCTTAGTACTAACCTATGAACCTATATCACTGACCTGTAATCCATCAGTTAATACTAAGCATTATAGTCATATCAGAGGTGATCCTTGAGTCATGTTGGTAATTAAACCCTATGCATATGCCCCATATGGTGGATAATCACTCCTCGGGGTGGCACAAATAACATATGTTCTGGATGCTGTAGACATAGGTGGAACCCATGAAGAACTCTCAGGTAGAAGATGTTTGTCATGCACTGGTGAGGCTGTGTACTCCCTCTGTACCTCTATAGAAGTCTCTGTGATGGGGATGTTGGTAACCCCCTCCCCATCAGTTTTCCAGGCAGTGCCACTGTTTTATTAGACTATGTCACTTGTTTGCTGCTCTCATCAATATTTTCAGGTACCCTGCTGACATCAACCACATGTTATTCTGTTGTGCAGGACCCTCCACCAGTGGAACCTATGAAAACAGGAGCACACATGACACAGTTGTCTAAACACACATATATGCCCCTATAACCCCCTGTAGCATGCATTTTACTACACATTAAATGCAGCTATAGCGTTATTTGAAAAATAAAACTTATCAAGCAGGTTGCTGCAAATCAGATCTGTCTCAAAAAGCAGATATATAGGTGAGCTTTGGTTAATCCTTAACATCGAATGCATTGGACTATGATATATTATACTGTAATGGGCATTGATAACCTGGTGCTTTCCTGTCTGGTACATGGTTGCTTGGTTACAGTCCAGTTCCTACATCCAATCAGTAACCATGTATAAGGGCCACTCCTCATGTCTGATCAAAAACTATTCAGGCTCTGAGAGGTGCTTCATTGTTGGTGGTCACCTTCAGTAGTGTACCTGTCTGTCATAATGTCACATGCCTTTTCTATTACATGGAGTATCATATCGGTAACTACTCTTCTACTGTATTGTAGAAACCTACTATAGCTGCTTGCAATATTCACATCCTGCACCTGTCCCTGCCTTATCTAATCCCAACCATTTTGTGACATCTTTTCTTTTCTATTCTTTTGTTTTCTATTCCCCTCCCTTCAGCTGAGCATCAGCTGATACCAGCTCCTATTCTCATTAATTACGTCAGTTGGATCCTCCTTAGCTTCTCTAGGCTCAACCCAACCCAACATCTGGGGCTGGTGAGGAGAATGAGAATGCTGGTGCATCTTTATCATATTTCTGCCAGGGAGAGCACCCTAACACCCATTACCTCCCCATGGTAACCTTTATGGATTTGTATATTTGCTGCATTGGTAGGTGCATCTGCACAGATTCTGACTAGGTGGTATACCTGGTTGTAGCATTGAGACCACTGGGTCTAAGTACTTCCCTCCCTCCAAGATGAATGAGCCATCTTTAGCTGCTCATTCCCACCCTCCCCCCACTGTGCAGCCCCTTTAGTCCTCATGCTGTTTGTCAAACATGGGCCAGGGGCCCACAGTGTTTGTGACATCCTTGATCAGGAGATGCATGCTAAATGCATGGAAAGCCTGCAGTGGCACTTTGTTTTCCTGATTAGTAAACTTTTTACATTGTTACCTCTCTCCAGTGGCCATACCATATAGGGGCAGTACATGTACACTTGCAACATGTCAATCAGTGGGTTCTTATGATATACTGCAGAATGCCCATATCTATGGTCACAGTGCCTCTATTATGCACATGTTTATCTGTCTCAGTTATTGCTATGCTCAGACTCCTCACATTTCTGTAGAGTAGTCATGAACACAGCCTCCCATCTTTATATGCCTATTAATCAACTGCACTCAGTAATTTGCATGGTCTTTCGTGCCTCCACATGTGATCCTAGAACCCCAGACTTCATGCCCTTCACAACATTTCCATTGTACATGGCCGATCCTCTACAGTAAAAGGTAGATGTTGCAGTGCCACACCATTGCCATGGGTTCCCAGATGCATACACAACAAATCCTCTGACTCAGTGACGCCTACCACAGGGTTTGCTGTTTTTGCCGAGGTACTTTCCCAGGCAGACTTCCTTCCATAACTGCGTAAAATTCCAAGTGTACAGAATCTTTACTAAAATTCCTCTATTCCTCAGCTGTATAATGATGGGTGGTGTTTCATAAAATGAGACCAATGCTTTATATCAACCTAATAAATCTAAACAGCGTACACAGATTTGGAGTACCAAACAGCTTAAATCCTGGTACCTCAGCATTTCACTTTCAAGGGATATCAATATATCAAATTCTAAAGCTTAAATATACTCAACAATTAAACAATTGTGTTTCAGAAATTGTCTATACATCCCACTTTTAAAGTTACTAGTGCACATTATAAATAAACACATCCCTTATTCATGAAAAACTACTGCATTTCCCATAGAACTTCAGCAGCAGCAAAATTACAATAAAATTACTATGAGTTCTACAGCAACAACATCATCAAAACAATTTAACCAAGTTTACATAAAAAATACACCACCACCCTCTCATAATGTGTGTATGTACTCATATAAAAATACACACACACACACACACACACACACACACACGCACATATATATGGACAAATTATCAATGAAATTTCTTCAAAAATTTAACAATACTTCCTGATTTAATTCACGTGGGACCAAGGTTCTAAAATTATAAATGAACGTAGTCTAGAGCTGATTTAACTTATTAGCAAATAGAGTACCACTACCACAGTTGCCAGATGGTTGGGCTAATACACTAAAAAGCAGGAAATCAAAATTTCCCGAATGGGCTTCAATAAAATGTTCTGCCACTGGACTGAAGCCTATATTACCCCTTCTAATATTTTCCAAATGTTCCAAAATTGTAATCCCAACTTTAGTAGTAATTTTTCATGACTAAGGGATGTGTTTATGTATAATGTGCACTGGCCATTTTAAAAGTGGGATGTATAGACAAATTCTGAAATACAATTGTTTAATTGCTTAGTATATTTAAGCTTTAGAATTTGATATGTTTATATCCCTTGAAGGCGAAATGCCAAGGTACCAGAATTAAAGCTGTTTGGTACACCAAATCTGTGTACGCCATTTGGAATTATTAGGTTTTTGTGTTTTTTCTTTGGTTTTGATAAGTGTTTATAGTGTGGCACTGTTGGTGTTACCAGTTCTTTTGCTGACTGGTGTTATTATGGAAGCTGCAACTAATAGCTTGTTCATGGAACTACTTAAGGAGAGAAAATCCCAGTTGACTGGAGCTAATCCATGGACCTCTGCAGGTTATAATGACCAGTCAGTGAAGTTTGAACAGCTGGAGAGACTGATGGTAAAAGAAATCTTTTTTATGACACTAAACTGCTAGAGAAATATTTGGCTTCAAATATAACTCCCAGAATTCTGCGTATAGACCGACTTCCAGCTGGATGGTTTAGAGGCAGAACAAGATTTATTGCTAGAATGGCATGAGGTTTCATTACAATGTTCTTTGGCCTGGTTAAAATCCTAGTTAAAAGGAACTTGCATACTTTAAAACAAGTTCAGCAAGAGATTACTAGCATAGAGAGCTCATTAAAACAACAAATTTCTGAGCCCTCTTTTATCACAAAATTTGGTGACATTAAACAAAAACTGGATAAAGTGGAAGCTGAAATGATTGGCAGAAAGAAGAAAAAACTAGAAAGTGACATAAATTACTTTGCCAGTGGTTCTGTGTATTCAGTTCACCATTTCCCATGTAAGAGAATGTTGCAAAATAGAAACAAGTTTTTTGTCATCTAGTCATGATTCTTCATATTCTTCAGCTGAAACTTTGTCAAAAAAGAATGTCTCTTTTGAGATGCTGCCTAATACAGGATCAGCTGGTCAGGAGAACCAATCGGGTTCATCACAGGGCTCTCAGGGATTTCAGCACTGCAGCAGCAGTGGGAATACATGCAGCAAACAGAAAAAGAAAGGGAAATGTTAATTTTTGGAAATTTGCAATATGTATCTTCATAAATTGTTGATAATGGACTCAATGAAATTCAAGGTAGTAATGTTGATTGTATAAAAATTGTTAATTTAGCACTTTCTGACACAGTTATTGGTGTGTTGTTAAAGAGAGCAAAGTTTGTTCCCACTAAATGTCCCTCTCTTGCTAATGTACTTTTTGAAGCTAGTAAATTTTGTCACAAACTTCATTTGAAAGTGTATTTTTCTCGAGACACTTTATTTAACATGCAAAGAAATGTTTCATCCATATATGAAAATTCTCAGGACTCCTTGTTAGATGTTTTTATATATGACTATGATGAAAGTTTAAATGTACTTAATTGAAGCACCGAAGAAAGCATTGAATGTAGCACTGCTTTTGTTACTGGTTATAGTCAGCTTAAGATTCCTAGTTTACCTAATGTGGAAAACACCTTTTGTCCCCCTAAACTGTCTCCTGTTGTTGCTATGTTTGAAAAATTGTTGTTGAGTAACATTGGAAAAGAATGTAGTACATTTAAATATAAACAATTTAATTTAAGTAAATAAGAATGGCAGGGATTTTCCAAACCCCGTGGCCAGATAGGAGATTATATTTTTAGGGTAGCAGACAAGGGTAGTTACTGGGTTATTGTGGACAAAGCTGGCTACAAGAACATGGTAACTGAACTTCTGTGTGACAACAGAATTTATGTTAAGCTCCCTTACAACCCTCTTGCATGGTTTAAAATTGAGTTAAGTGAACTATTACAGAAGGGGGAAAGATTGGGGTTCCTTTCATCAGAGTTTGTTAAGAAGTTGTTTGTTGCTAGTGCTCGAGACCCATATTTTTATGCTATACCAAAGATTCACAAGAATGTGAGCA